>NW_017189517.1:12111346-12204205 GCF_001704415.2 Capra hircus
TTCTTCAGGCACTGATGTCTCTAACTGTGCCCATCAATGCTTCTCCAATGGCATGTGAATATGCATCACTTGAGAATCTTTTTATAACATTTATGTATTTGGCTGCACCAGATCTTGGTTGCAGCACATGGGATCTTCAATCTTCATTGCGGCATGCAGAATGCTTAGTTGGTTTAGTGTGGGATCTAGTACCCTGACTAGGGATTGAACCTGGGCCCCCTGCACTGGGAGCATGGAGTCCTCGCCACTGGACCACCAGGGAAGTCCCTCATCCGGTAATATGGTAAGATGCAGATCCTGATCCAGTATCTCTGGGATGAGACCTGGGGTTCTATGTTTCTACCAAGTTTCCAGGTGATGCCAATGCTGTTGATTCAGGGACCACATTTTGATTAGCAAGTGGCCACTATCAGAAATCTAAGAGGATTCCAGAATATTATAACATGATTGGGCATTTTAAACAAAAATATTGTTGAAGTGATATTACAGGATAAAATATGCTTTTTGCTTCTAAAGATTGTATCGAATGTGATGTTCAGTTCTATTGACAAGAGGTTCTGTTCCTTCAATTAACAGATGTTTTGTTCCTTCAAGTAACAAATTCTGCAACAATTTCATTGAAGGAATGCACCATGTTATAACTCTTTCTCTGTACTTATGACTTCAGCAGAATGTGGTGACATTCTAAGCAGGGATCTTTGAATGTGCTTCAGGAAGTTTCTATACTTTCTCTGCCAAGGATTATATACAAAATCATCCATGTATGTGCATATGTGCATCTTCTGACAAAGACTCTGAAACTGTTCACCACACTCTCCTTGGACCTGTGATGTCAAAGTAAATGAAGAACCCCTACTCCAGCAGAAATGTGTGCTCCTTTAAATGGTTCTGGAACTTCCCTGTTACCAAAGCCTAGGCCAAGAAGGGTACATTAGTAATATGTGCAATTTATTTGTATCAGATACCATGAGGCTGCTGACTACATAATTGAAGCTCTCTGAAAATGCCAGTTGATAGCTATAATTAGGTAAAAATAAAGGCACTAGACCCCTTAGATAACTTTCCTAATGACTATCAGCCAAAGCCCAGGCAGAAGTACTCCCCGCGTTCCCTAGAGTTGAAAGCCAGTGACCTTTAGCATCCACCGCCTTTGTGATTGTCATTAGAGCTGGACATGTGACAGCTTCAACCAGCAGCGTGGTAGGACTGAGGTTGGTCTGTACTTATCCAGCTTTCTGCACTTTCCACACCTGTAACTACAAAATGAGCATGATCAATATTGGATTGTGAGTCACCAAGATGTAGAGAATTAAAAATAAAAAACAATATATGCACATGGGCTTGTGGCACTCTAAGTGCACAAAGCCGTTCTGATAGTTAAAGCTGGAAACAGGTCTAATCCTGACAATGGCCATCAAAGCCTACTCTTTAAATCAGTCGTGTATGTGTGCATGCATACTCAGTCACATCAGTCATGTCTGACCCTGCGACCCCATGGACTGTAGCCCGCCAGGCTCCTCTGTCCATGGGGATTCTCCAGGCAAGAATACTGCAGTGGGTTGCCACTTCGTTCTCCAGGGGATCTTACCTACCCAGGGATCAAACCCGCATCTCTTGCATCTCCTGCATTGGCAGGCAGGCTCTTTACCACTGAGCCATCTGGGAAGCCACTAGTCATGTGTACATTTCCATAATTTTCATAGAGGTTGACTGCTTGGGAGCTATGGCCCTGGAGTCAGACTGCATGGATTCAGGTCTGAAATCTTTCACTTAACTGTGTGACCTTGGAAATGGTACTTGCACTCTCTACGTCTGTTTCTTCTTCTTGCCTCATGAGCATAATGGTAGTAAGAACAATATACTGACCTCATAGGGTTGTTTTGATGATAGTTTTTTTTTTTTTTTAAGAATGTGCTCTTTAAAAATTTGTTCTTTACGTTTGGCTACACTGGGTGTTTGTTGCTGCACCTGGGCTTTCTCTAGGTTAACTGGGGCTACTCTCTCATTGCAGGGTGGGGGCTTCTCATTGCAGTGGCTTCTCTTGTGTGGGCTCTAGAGCATGAGCTCAGTAGTCATGGCGCATGGGCTTTAGTTGCCCAGCAGCATGTGGAATCTTCCAGGACCAAGGATCCAACCCATGTCCCCTGCATTGGCAGCCAGATTCTTAATCACTGGACTACCAGGGAGTCCCTGTTTTGAAGATTAAATGAAATAATTTTTATAAAACACACAGCCCAATGCCTGACACACAGTACATTATTATTCTCTAAGCCAAAACTCATGGATCCTTTTTCACAGGAGCATTGGGTATGAGGAGTTAGTATTACTTATAAAACCTGAAGTCTTGAAGTTAGCAGGGCAGAAATGAGAAATCCTTGTGTTGGGACTTCTCTGGTGGCCCAGCAGTTAAGACTGTATTTCCAATGCAGGAGGCACGAGTTAGATCCCTGGTCGAGGTACTAAGATTCTACATGCTGCGGCAGCGCAGCCAAAGAAACGCACAATCAAATAAATAAATAAATATAATCTAACCATTAAAAAAAGAAATCTTTGTGCTACCTATTGTAGTCTTTCTTTCCACCCATCACCTACTTCTTCATTGATGACTGTTCTTATGCATCACTGTTTCTCCACTCTTCTAGCTTTCATGATACATGTTTCTGGTTCATTTCCTTTACTCATGTAGCATAGCCACACATTTGATCTTTTGATTTTTATTTTTCCAGCTGTATTGAGATATAATTGGCATAATTGACACTGTGTAAGTTTAAGGTGGCTTCCCTGGTGGTGCAGAGGTTAAAGCATCTGCATGCAATGTGGGAGACCTGGGTTTGATCCCTGGGTTGGGAAGATCCCCTGGAGAAGGAAATGGGACAATGTGAATATATTGCACAGTGATAATGACCTTAATAAGGTTAGTTGACACATCCATCACCTCATAGAGTTTTCTTTTTTGTGTGTGGTGAAAACATTTAAGATCTCTCTAAGCAACTTTCAAAGACAGTTGACCCTTGAACAACACAGGTTTGAACTGCAAGTGTCCACTTATAGGAATTATTTTTCATTAAATACTATTAGATCATTTTCACTAAATTATACACAAACTGTGATTGGTTGAATCCGTGGATTCAGAGCATGCATATTGAGGAACCACGGATACATAGGGCTGACTATAAAGATATATGTGGATTTTCAACTTCATGGAAGGTCAGGGCTCGAGTTGTTCAAGGATCAACTGTATTGTTCCAGTATTATTAACTATAGTCACCATGCTGTACACACCTTTGATGGTGTACTTCTTGTGTCTGTCTCCACTCAGAAGACTTCAACCCTTGACACATTCATTTCTGACCATATCCATATCTTCTGTTCTCCCCTCCTGAATCTGCTGTTGGTACCCTCAAGACTTGGGGGTCTTCATGCCCTTCCTTTTTGACTCAGTATAGAAGTTTCTCCCTGCTCTTAGTTGCCCCCTCATTATGGGTTAAGCACTCAAAAAATTGATGAAATAAACCCTACCTAAGTGCAACACATCTTCACAGATGAGATTCTTCTAAGCTTCTTTGGTAGTTTAGTCGCTAAGTCATGTCTGACTCTTGCGACACCATGGACTGTAGCCCACCACGCTCCTCTGTCCATGGGATTTCCCAGGCAAGAATACTGCAGTGGGTTGCCACTTCTTTCTCCAGGGGATCTTCCTGACCCAGGGATCCAACCCGGGTCTCCTGCGTTGCAGGCTGATTCTTTACCCACTGAGCCACCAGGGAAGCCTCTAAACTTCTTTACTGCCTTTATTTTAATTTTGAGGTAGAGGGAGGTGGTGCTACAGCACAGAAAGCGAGTCTTTCTTTAAATCTTTTGTTTTGAAATTGAGATATAATTAATATTTAACATTCATTAGTTTAAAGTATATAATATAATGATTTAATATTTGTCTGTATTGCAAAATGATTATCACAGTAAGTGTGGGTTTTCTACTTGTATTTCTAGTGCCCAGAAGAGAGGCTTGCACCAATGACATGTTTGATTGATGTGTAATGGGTAAAACTAAATTGAACTGATGATTGAACTGGACTCAAAACTAAGGTTCCCTCTAGCCTGAAAGCTAGATGGGATTCCTCTGGTTTCAACCGTGACAGGTCTGGCTAAGTCTCTGGGAGGGAAAATCCTTTTGTTTTAACCACCTCTTTGTGGTTGAGTAGTATAGGTTTTCAGTCAAGTCCTGGGAGGGTGTCAGTTTTCTGTTGTACTTACCAGGATGTTATAGGATTTCAAATAAGCTCCAAACAATCTCTCTCCAAGAGTTGAGGTATAGTCACACTTCCTATACATACCGTGGTCTAAACACACGTTACTTTTTAGAATAGGGATTCTTCTTTTTGATGCACAGGATTTCTTCACGAGGTGGCTATTAGGCATTGAGAGGGGAGCATGTCAAACCTCAGTTTGCCTTAGAAGGACTCGAGTTACAAGGTGGAATTCCTCAAGAGGTTAGCTCTTGCACTCTCAGTACACACTCTACCTGTGGTTAAAGACAAGACCATAGAACTCACTGTTCTCCTGATTAGCGAGAAGAGATTGAAAGCCCCAGAAACTGGGTTTTGCATTCCAGTTTGCTAATTAAATGTAGACGTTAATTCCTTAAATGCTTGCAAATTAGTAATTCTGGTGATTTGTATTGGTTTTTGTCAAGCGATCTGTTTGGGGAGCTTGAAGCAACTGGGGCATTGCTGGCTCTGGTGAAGTTTATTTAATTTCTTTTTATGAGATTCTTCATCTTGGAAATGGGATTTTCAAATATTACTGTCCCAGGCATCATTACTGATTTTCTGGGTTTTATTTCAGGAATGGGACTGGTTCAGGGTGCTAGGGAAGCATTTTGTGGTGTTCTGTATTAAAGTTGTAATATCCAAAAAAATTGGCTGATTGTATGTGGTATCTGAGATGTGGTACCTTATTGAAAATGTTCCAGATTTTGACAACATGAAGGGTTTATGATCCTTGAGTTATATTTCAAATGATCTTATTTTCTTTAAATTAATATTTCATGCAATCTTTGAGATTCTATTTTGCTTTCTAGTGTCATTTCGATGCATTTCATTGGCATTTGCTATCATTCACCATCTTTGAGAGCATTAAAAAAAAAGCAAATACATTCTTTGTAGCCTGAAATCTCTCTTCATTTTAAAATTCACATTGAACATGAGCCTTGGTAGCAGCAGTTATTTTACAGCTGCTTATTACTTGGAGGAATGTATCTTGCTAGTGGGTTTTTGAAAAAAATCCTATCCTCCCAAATGACTCTTTCCCGCCATCTTTTAAAAAATATTTTTACTCCTGTGGTTTCATTCTCTTGGAATGTTATTCAATTCCATCTTCGACTTGATCTTCAAGGCCATGCCCTTTAAGAAGCCTCTCTGACCTTTCCTCTCTCCATATTTGAAATGGATGGCTCTGTCACTGCATATGGGTACCATGGGGCTTCCTCATGGCCTCTCTTACCATCCTTGCCAAGGTGCCAGTGAGCTCCTGGACATCATTGCCATTAGACTGGCAGGGACTTGAGAAAAGCCAGTATGTGGATTAGATCTGATCCCAGCAGTGACTTGCACAGTGCCCGGCACATGCATGTTTATCACATGAACAACCTTTATTATATCGAGCTGATCCTTTTGGAAAGCCCTGCTTAAATCAGATGTACTGTGTGAAATAAGATCTGACCATCAGTAGATAGAGCTGAAGGGTTAGAGTTGGAGGACTTAATTTTAGCCTAAGAATTGCTACTGATTAGTACTGTGACCTTCAGTTATTTCACTTTCCTGAGTCAGTTTCATCATTTTGTGCATTGTACGTGTTAATAATATTTAATGTAGATAATTTGAAAGGTTGTTGTGAGGATTAAAAGTTCAGTTCAGTTCAATCACTCAGTCATGACCAACCCTTTGCAACCCCATGAACTGCAGCACGCCAGGCCTCCCTGTCCATCACCAACTCCCAGAGTTTACCCAAAGTCACGTCCATTGAGTCGGTGATGCCATCTTAACCATCTCATCCTCTGTCATCCCCTTCTCCTTCTGCCTGCAATCTTTCCCAACATCAGGGTCTTTTCAAGTGAGTCAGCTCTTCATATCAGGTGGCCAAAATATTGGCGTTTCAGCTTCAACATCAGTCCATCCAATGAATATTCAACACTGATCTCCTTTAGGATGGACTGGTTGGGACTCTCAAGGGACTCTCAAGAGTCTTCTCCAACACCACAGTTCAAAAGCATCAATTCTTCAGCACTCAGTTTTCTTTATGGTCTGCATATTTCATGACTGCAGTCACCATCTGCAGTGATTTTGGAGCCCCCCAAAAATAAATTAAAAGAGGATTGAAAGAGTGAACCCCAGATATGCAGATGACACCACCCTTATGGCAGAAAGTGAAGAGGAACTAAAAAGCCTCTTGATGAAAGTGAAAGAGGAGAGTGAAAAAGTTGGCTTAAAGCTCAACATTCAGAAAACAAAGATCATGGCATCTGGTCCCATCACTTCATGGGAAATAGATGGGGAAACAGTGGAAACAGTGTCAGACTTTATTTTTTTGGGCTTCAAAATCACTGCAGATGGTGACTGTAGCCATGAAATTGAAAGACGCTTACTCCTTGGAAGAAAAGTTATGACCAACCTAGATAGCATATTCAAAAGCAGAGACATTACTTTGCTGACTAAGGTCCGTCTAGTCAAGGCTATGGTTTTTCCTGTGGTCATGTATGGATGTGAGAGTTGGACTGTGAAGAAGGCTGAGTGCCGAAGAATTGATGCTTTTGAACTGTGGTGTTGGAGAAGACTCTTGAGGGTCCCTTGGACTGCAAGGAGATCCAACCAGTCCATTCTGAAGGAGATCAACCCTGGGATTTCTTTGGAAGGAATGATGCTAAAGCTGAAACTCCAGTACTTTGGGCCACCTCGTGCGAAGTTGACTCATTGGAAAAGACTCTGATGCTGGGAGGGATTGGGGGCAGGAGGAGAAGGGGACGACCCAGGATGAGATGGCTGGATGGCATCACGGACTCCATAGACGTGAGTCTGAGTGAACTCCGGGAGGTGATGGACAGTGAGGCCTGGTGTGTTGCGATTCATAGGGTCGCAAAGAGTTGGACGCGACTGAGCGACTGAACTGAACTGAACTGAAAAGAGTGAATGTGTAAAAACCTTTTAGAAACTGGAAGTGTACATACATGTAGTAAATTTCCATTTTGAGAGCCTCAGTTTTCTTCATCTGTAAAAGATATTAATATCTACCATCCTTACTGGGTTATTGTGAGGATTAAGTAAGATAACATGAGATAATATGTATGGAAGTGCTTACCAAATAGTAGGTGTTTAATCAGTGTTGCCTGGATGCGAATTCTCTTCTGTGGACAGTCCTGATGTGGGGCTTTCTTGGGTCTTATAGAATGTGTGTGGAAGTCAGGCTGCTTGTGTCTTGAATTAGACAACTTTTTTTTCAGCCCTGCTAGCTCCAACTTCCTACTTGAAATGGATGCATTTTATAAAACACAAAGTAGTTAAATTTGCTAGCAAATGTTTCCAGGTCTTTGAATGGCAGCCAATAAGAAAGGCTAAATGTTATTTTTTTCAGAATTCGTGTCCTTGGTGTGGAGGAAATATCATATTTACTTGCACATATTCCCACCTCAGATTTTGAGTAGAAAATGAAGAAAACTGTTTTCCCCTCTGAATTTCTCTGTGGAAAGTGTTATTTTCTATTGAAACAATGAGGGCAGCTGCCAGCAAAGAAGGGTGATTTTCTTTTGCCGAGGTAAACCAAGGGTTAAAATGACAGAGTGGAATAGTCAGGCCCCTGCCTTGGGCTGGAACTTGAGCAGATTCCTTGCAATCACTCACTGCTCTGCTCCCTCCAGCTGTCTCTCACCTCTCCCCCACCATAAAAGGGTAGGTGTTCCTTCAGGAGGATTCACTGCTTCTCTCCTTCTGTCCCTGTGTTTTCCACCCACATTTACTTCCAAGAACCTCTCCACCTTATGGTTGTTGTTTCTTTCCGGAGACCAAAGGGCAATCAAATCTTAAAACTAAAATTCAGTGGATAAACAACAAGGTCCTACTGTATAGCACAGGAAACTAAGCTCCATATCCTGTGATATGCCATGATGGAAAAGAATATGAAAAAGAATGTATGTGAGTGTGTGTATTACTAAATCACTTTGCTGTAGAGCAGAAATTAACACAGCGTTGTAAATCAACTACTGCAATTCAAAATAATTCACAAGGAAAGGCAACCCTAAATGTAACCCCCTCCATGCTGATTACTTGAAAGATCACAAATAACCTCATTTAATGGTTTGCCACTAAAAGAACTATTAAAAGAGAAAGGAAGGTCTGGAGATCCAGATTCCAGTGAACATAACACCTGATGCCTGGGGCACTCTGGATGGGTCTCAGTTCTTTAGTAAATGGGGACTGGTATCTCAAAGGTTAATGAAGTTTGCCTAAGGTGGCAGTGGATTAGGTCTTCCATTCTCACATAAATTACCCATCCTCCAGTCCCCTTTGTCCCTTGACATTTTCACCACAAAGGAGCTAGGGGTGCTCAGAGGATTACCTAAACAAGCCCATATTTATCACAGGATGGGATTATTTGCCTGCATTTTGTGAAGGAGGTATTTCAGGATTTTCTCATTACTGAAGCCCCTTATTGTGGGGACTGTGGTGCTTTTTAAATCTCCTGTATTGAAATGATCAACTAGTAAAACTTTCAGTTATAGCATGTTTTCCAAAGAAGTTGAGAGTTTTCTTTTAATGACTCTACCTTTGAATTTTTAACTTCACATCCTTTTGGAGACCCCGAGGCACTATTGTGGGCCAACAGAAAACAATGTTGGTGTAAAACCAAGTGCCCCTTGCTTGTGCTCTGCCCACCCCCCACCCCCACTGACTTTTGCGATCTTAAAAGTGTGTTAAATGTTGAAATAAAATATCCACTTCTCATCTAAGCCTTGGACTGTAGACTTTGGCCTTAAGGGTGTTTTTGTACAGATATATTACAGCCCCATTTCTATCAGCCAAAGAAAATGAATCCATTCAAGGTCTCCTCTGCCATCCATCAGGGACCTCCAAGAGGAGCTTTCCAGAAAGATCTGTGTTAATTGCAAGCTAACCAGTTACCTAGTCCTTTATAAAATCCTCAGACATCTTGGATGCTGCTGACACAAATGGAGAGAGAGAGGAAGCAGGTGGCTGGGTTCCTTATTTTTTTCACATACCAGCCTGTGCAGATGGGGGACTTTGGGACTGATCATGACCTCTCAAATAGGGCTGCGGATGTAGACACCAGGGCTCCATGCCAGAGAGCTAATCTCTAACTCAGGATCCTCAGACTCTTTAAATCATGAACTTGAACTTTGAACTGAAGAGAGCTTGAAATACAAACTCCATGCTTAAAATCAGTTGAACTTTTCCTCCACTCTCTACTTCTCCTAGGGACACATTAGCAACCTGTAGTCCTGATATTACGGACAAAATGGCAACACATGTCACCCACTGGGACCATATTCGACAACCTGGACTCCCCATACCCAACACCTGTCCTCTGCCCCAGGCTTTGGCACCCTGTGAAGTTTCATGGCTTTGCTTGTGAATCATGCTTCTTGTTAGAGAGTAGCCAACAGCTTTCTTGTTGCTAGGAAGTGGATTTCATTTCCTCTCCTCCTGCACTTCCACTTTGTGAATCATGGCCCTCTCAGAGGTGGCAGAGGTGCAAACAATGTTCCTGACTTTCTGCTGCCCACCTTCTGCCATGGGTGTTTCCCTTCTGTAAGAGGCAGGGGTGGGAGAGCCTCTCCCACACGGTGAACAGCCAGCCAAGTCCAGGGAGGCCTTTCGTGGTCACCGTGGCCCAGATGTTGTGCTGGATGAAGACTGAGTGGGGATTTGGGTTTTCCATTCTCACACAGTCAGTTTGAGGGGGTGAAAGCACAAGGGGTTGCAAAGAGTTGGACACAACTGGGCGACTTTCACTCACTCCCACTATAAGCATGGGTGGGGCTCCGAGGACTCCTGAGTGGGGCAGTTGTCCTCTGTTCAGTAGCATTGGGGAGAGGGTTTGCTCTGAACCTTGAGAGAGAGTTCCCATCAGCACATCTAGGAGGATCTGGCATCCCTGGCAGTGTGTGTGGAGGTTTTTTTACCATGACCTGTCTCTTTGTCTTCTCTTGCACCTTAAGGAAGGTGTTTCACAATTGAAATAAAGTTGTATTGATGGTTCTGCTCATCGATACAGATTTTTCCTTTTTTGCAGGGGCAGCTCTAGGATAAATTCTTCCTGCCAGTTTTTATGGATCACTTGTTTGTCTAAAAGTTCACATGGAGAATTCCCAAGATCCGAGCAAGAATCCCGGGCAAGTGCCTTCTTGGATTTAGGGCAGTTCTGCAGCTTCAGGGTTATTGATAAACTAGGCAGAGGCAGTGTGCAAAGCCTGTGGCTGCTAGGGGGAGAAACCTGGTGTGCAGGAGCTACCCTTAGGGAGTAGGAGTGAGCTGTAGAAATCTGTCGAGTGCATAAAAATGATATCTCATCACTCGGGTGGACAATTTGCTGTTAGGTCAGTGAAGCTGTGTATTCATGTTGTGGGAGCCTGAATTGAGGGCTACTCACCTCTCTGAGGTCCATAACCAAATTCTTATTCTTGATTATTAAGCAGATTGACGCTTCTGTTCTTAACCAGTTCGTATGTTTGCTTAACCGATGGCTGCTCACTGTCATTAAAGCTATTCTTTCATTCTGTCACTCTTGTTCAATCAACAAGTGTGTTTCGAAATCATGTCTGTGTTGGGCCTATAGTTTCCATAAGTATGAATGGATGCTCCAGGCAAATGCAGTTTAATGAACTTTGCCACTAAGGTTTCTGTTTCTCTAGTATTTTAATATCTTTTCATAACCAGAAGTCTGATGGCAAGGAGAAATTAATGGGAATGAGAGCTTTGGAATAACACAATATTTAAATGCATGAGCGAGGACCCAGAATCTCTTATTATTGTTACCCATGGAATAACTTAGTTTCTTGTCTTCCCCAGGGGAAATTTAAGAGGATAAGCAGGGATAGAAAGGGCAGCAAGCTTATGTCATCAATACCGTAGAAAGAGTGATCTGGAGCATCCTGCTCTGGTCATGTGGTTTTGTGGTAACAGCAAGACAGCAAAACAGAGGCATTGGTACCTTATATAGGCTGGTCCCTAATACCTGATCACAAAATGGCCATGTTATAGGTTTCACTGCTTACCAGCTTCTGCTTCCTTTCTAATTTTTTTTTTTAATCCCCAAGATGTTTGACTGGCCTTTATGCAGTTTGGGGAGATTGCAGGAGGTGATGCGCTAGGTTCAAAAATGGCTTGCTATTCACATAACTCAGCTGTGAACTCAGTTGTGCATGGCCTTTACTCCTGAGGACTCACTGAAGGAAGTGCTAGGCCTCTGCAGAACTTTGATCAGCTTGTCCAGAAAGAGAGCATTTTATTGTTTCATGGCTATCTTTATATTTATTATTCAAAGTATCTGTGTTGTAAAGTGTCTTTATATAATGTAATTCTGGAATGATCTCACAATGATTAATTTTTTTCCTTACTTTAAAAAACACAGCCATCTTGGTAGCTTCTGTCTTGGTCCATTTGGGCTGCTATAGCAAAACACTAGAGACATTCATTTATCACAGTTCTGGAGGCTAGGGAGTGATAACTTGTGTGTGTGTGTGTGTGTGTGTGTGTGTGTGTGTGCGCGCGCGTGCATGGGCACATGCTCAGTCATGTCTGACTATTTGTGATCACATGGACCCATCAGGTTTCCTCTGTCCATGGGATTCTCCAGGCAAGAATACTGGAGTGGGTTGCCATGCCCTCCTCCAGGGGATCTTCCCAACCCAGGGATTGAAACTGCCTATCCTGCACTGGGTACTGGTAAATTAGGTGTGTGGTGAGACTTGCTTTTTGGTTCATAGATTGCCATATTCTCTTTGTGTTCTTGCATGCCAAAGGGGTCTCTCTGAGGTCTATAAAAGGGCACTAATCCCATTTTTGAGGCCTCCATCCTCATGAGCTAATCACCTCCCAAGGGTGTAACTTCCAAATATCATCATGTTGGGAATTAGAATGTCACATATGAATTTGTTGGGGGAGAAGACATAGACATTCAGTCTTTAGCAGCTTCTTGTGAACTTTTTGTGCTTGTGAACATTCAACTATTTTAAATAATAAAATCTACAGAGTTCATATGATTATATTAAGGGATTCTGTTCAATTACAAGATTTGTTATGTTTTCAAAATATTAATACTACTGAGGCATTTGATTTCTTTTGGTACTACCAAAGCCAATGGGTTTTCTAATTCTGCCACTAATAAGCTGAGATCTTGGGTAAGTTGCTTCCCCTCTCTTCCCACTAGTGTCCTGATCTGTAAAAATGAGGGGTTTCTTAGTCTCCTCTAAGTCCCTCATGAGCTTTAAAATTTTAAGTTTAAAAAAGCCCATAGAAGACAGCCTAGTCTTTGGAATCTTTTCCACACTGGCAGTTAAAACAAATGGAGAGGTGGCTGAAAGACTAGCTTTAAAATCTAGTACAAGGACGTGACCTTTATGAGATTTTAAGCTGATTTCTTGATTAAGACTATGATCTATTCCTCGTTCTCTGTGCCAGTAAATGACAACTAACTGATATGGGTCGTTTGAAGGTCTTTCCCACTTCCACTCCCACCTCCAGTAGTTGTAGGCTTTGTGACTCAGAGTGATATTGGAATGTATTCATGTCTTTGCATAAAAAACTAATCATGGTGAGAGGTGCCCCCTAGAAAGGTGATGGGAGGCAAGGGAGGAGAGTGGCCAGGGTGGAAGGGGCATCTTCATGCTTTTGGCAACTTAAGTAATATTAAGTTCCTCAAGAGTTTATCACACTTGGGAGGAATGACTTTAAAATTTATGAGACACTGCTCTACAACTATAAAGTGACTTTTCATTCATTTGCTAATTATATTGTCAACAATTGATTTCTGAGACCCTTAAGATGAGATCCTTTAGTGGGGATTCCACTCAGGACTGCAAGTTCTAGACTAGTGAATGCTCCATGGATAATATTGCCATGAATATGATCTCTTTTCTAGTAGAGATTGTTCTCCTGAGATGCCAGATCTCAATCCTGAAGAATCAGAGCACCTTTTGGAGTTATATTGCAGGGCTGAGGACATGCTTGTCCACGTTGATTAAACTGATCTATTTCTTCTGCTTCCTAAGTGACTGGTTTATAAATGGCACATGGGATCTTAGTTCCCTGACCGAGGACTGAACCCACATCCTCTGCATTGGAAGATGGATTCTCAACCACTGGACCACTAGGGAAGTCCCCTCCATTTTCCCAGTAGGAACTTTAATATTTTCTTGAAAACACTTGTAGATCACACTTTTATTACTACAACTACAGTTACCAGAAGTGCTTATTGAATGCATGGTAAACTGGACATCATAAAAGAATAAGGGAGGGAAACGCTACTTAACTGATGGCTTGGGGAAAACTGGTTATCAAATAAATAAACACAGGCTCCTAACCTGATATATTATATGAAAATAGATTCTAAATGGCATGTGATTCAATTATTAAAGAATAACTTATTTAAAAAAATCAAACCACAGGGGGAAAAAACAGCTGAAAATTCATGTGCCAGGTTGTGTGCTAACACGAAGTAGCTTCTTTAGTCACCACATCAAACCTATGCAAATCTGTCCAAGAGGAATTTTCGCAATGATGGAGATGTTCTACAATAACTCCAGGAGCCACTAGCATGTGTGAATATTAAGCACTTGAAAAAAAAAATTTTCTAGTGCAACCAAAAAGCTAATGTTTTAATTCTGTTTGTGATTCATTAAAATGTCAGTAGCCAGGTATGAGTACTTTTATTAGTCTCACTTTACATATAAAGAAGCTATGGATCACAGAGGCTAAATAATTCTCTCAAGATCATAGAGCTGGCAGATGACAGAGCAGAGATTTGCTTCTGAGGCCAGAGGCCTTATCTCTTTGCTATTCTGTGGCTGTCACTTAGAGGATGCCCCTCCTGTTGTGTCCCAATTTATGAAGAAACACCTCCAGTACACTTACAGTTAACCAGGCAAAGAAAGAAATTGATAAGTGCATGATAAAGGACAATAGTCATTAAAACATCATGAACCTGGTCCCCAAATAGTATTATGGCTCATGGAATAGAAGAAAAGGTATATAGATATGAAAATAGATAAAACTGAATTATGTAATTGAAATTTGCTAAGTGAGCAGAACTGGTGTTCTCACCAAAAAGGAAAAAGAGAAAAATATGTGAGGTAGTAGATGTGCGAATTAACTAGGAGAGGGGATTCTTTTGATAATATATACATATACCAAATCCTCATGATATAAACATTAAATATCTTACAGTATTGTCAATTAACCCTCAATAAATCTCAAAGGAATTTAAAAAGGGTAAAAGAAAACAGATGTTTTTGTTTTATATTTATATTCATCAGTTCAGTTCAGTCACTCAGTCATGTCCGACTCTTTGCGACCCCATGAATCGCAGCACGCTAGGCCTCCATGTCCATCACCAACTCCTGGAGTTCACTCAAACTCACATCCATTGAGTTGGTGATGCCATCCAGCCATCTCATCCTCTGTCATCCCCTTCTCCTCCTGCTCCCAATCCCTCCCAGCATCAGAGTCTTTTCCAATGAGTCAACTCTGCATGAGGTGGCCAAAGTATTAGAGTTTCGGCTTTAGCATAAGTCCTTCCAAAGAACACCCACTGATCTCCTTTAGAATGGACTGGTTGGATCTCCTTGCAGTCCAAGGGGCTCTCAAGAGTCTTCGCCAACACCACAGTTCAAAAGCATCAATTCTTCAGTGCTCAGCTTTCTTCACAGTCCAACTCTCACATCCATACATGACTACTGGAAAAACCATAGCCTTGACTAGACGGACCTTAGTTGGCAATGTAATGTCTCTGCTTTTGAATATGCTATCTAGGCTTTCCTTCCAAAGAGTAAGCGTCTTTTAATTTCATGACTGCAGTCAACATCTGCAGTGATTTTGGAGCCCCCCCCCCCCAAAAAGTCTGAAACTGTTTCCAGTGTTTCCCCATCTATTTGCCCTGAAGTGATGGGACCAGATGCCATGATCTTTGTTTTCTGAATGTTGAGCTTTAAGCCAACTTGTTCACTCTCCTCTTTCACTTTCATCAAGAGGCTTTTTAGTTCCTCTTCACTTTCTGCCATAAGGGTGGTGTCATCTGCATATCTGAGGTTATTGATATTTCTCCTGGCAATCTTGATTCCAGCTTGTGCTTTTTCCAGACCAGTGTTTCTCAGGATGTACTCTGCATATAAGTTAAATAAGCAGGGTGACAATATACAGCCTTGACATACTCCTTTTGCTATTTGAAACCAGTCTGTTGTTCCATGTCCAGTTCTAACTGTTGCTTCCTGACCTGCATACAGGTTTCTCACGAGGCAGGTCAGGTGGTCTGGTATTCCCATCTCTTTCAGAATTTTCCACAGTTTATTGTGATCCACACAGTCAAAGGCTTTGACATAGTCAATAAAGCAGAAATAGATGTTTTTCTGGAAATTTCTTCCTTTTTCCATGATCCAGCGGATGTTGGCAATTTGATCTCTGGTTCCTCTGCCTTTCCTAAAACAAGCTTGAACATCTGGAAGTTCATGGTTCATGTATTGATGAAGCCTGGCTTGGAGAATTTAGAGCATTACTTTACTAGCATGTGAGATGAGTGCAATTGTGCGGTAGTTTGAGCATTCTTTGGCATTGCCTTTCTTTGGGATTGGAATGAAAACTGACCTTTTCCAGTCCTGTGGGCACTGCTGAGTTTTCCAAATTTGCTCGCATATTGAGTGCAGCACTTTCACAGCATCATGTTTCAGGATTTGAAATAGCTCAACTGGAATTCCATCACCTCCACTAGCTTTGTTTGTAGTGATTCTTTCTAAGGCCCTCTTGACTTCATATTCCAGAATGTTTGGCTCTAGGCGAGTGATCACACCATTGTGATTATCTGTGTCGTGAAGATCTTTTTTGTACAGTTCTTCTGTGTATTCTTGCCACCTCTTCTTAATATCTTCTGCTTCTGTTAGGTCCATACCATTTCTGTCCTTTATCGAGCCCATCTTTGCATGAAATGTTCCCTTGGTATCTCTAATTTCCTTGAAGAGATCTCTAGTCTTTTCCATTCTGTTGTTTTCCTCTATTTCTTGGCACATATTGCTGAAGAAGGCTTTCTTATCTCTTCTTGCTATTCTTTGGAACTCTGCATTCAGATGCTTATATCTTTCCTTTCCTCCTTTGCTATTTGCTTCTCTTCTTTTCACAGCTATTTGTAAGGCCTCCCCAGACAGCCATTTTGATATTTTGCATTTGTTTTCCATGGGGATGGTCTTGATCCCTGTCTCCTATACAATGTCACGCACCTCTGACCCTAGTTCATCAGGCACTCTATCTATCGGATCTGGTCTCTTGAATCTATTTCTCACTTCCACTGTATAATCATAAGGGATTTTATTTTGGTCATACCTGAATGGTCTAGTGGTTTTCCTTACTTTCTTCAATTTAAGTCTGAATTTGGCAATAAGGAGTTCATGATCTGAGCCACAGTCAGCTCCCAGTCTTGTTTTTGCTGACTGTATAGAGCTTCTCCATCTTTGGCTGCAAAGAATATAATCAATCTGATTTCGGTGTTGACCATCTGGTGATGTCCATGTGTAGAGTCTTCTCTTGTGTTGTTGGAAGAGGGTGTTTGATATGACCAGTGCATTCTCTTGGCAAAACACTATTAGCCTTTGCCCTACTTCATTCTGTATTCCAAGGCCAAATTTGCCTGTTACCCCTGGTGTTTCTTGACTTCCTACTTTTGCATTCCAGTCCCCTGTAATGAAAAGGACATCTTTTTTTGGGGTGTTAGTTCTAAAAGGTCTTGTAGGTCTTCATAGAACCATTCAACTTCAGCTTCTTCAACGTTACTGGTTGGGGCATAGACTTAGATTACTGTGATATTGAATGGTTTGCCTTGGAAACGAACAGAGATCATTCTGTCATTTTTGAGATTGCATCCAAGTACTGCATTTCGGACTCTTGTTAACCATGATGGCTACTCCATTTCTTCTAAGGGATTCATGCCCACAGTAGTAGATATAATGGTCATCTGAGTTAAATTCCCCTATTCCAGTCCATTTTAGTTCGCTGATTCCTAGAATGTGGACTTCACTCTTGCCGTCTCCTCTTTGACCACTTCTAATTTGCCTTGATTCATGGACCTGACATTCCAGGTTCCTATGCAATATTGCTCTTTACAGCATCGGACCTTGCTTCTACAACTGGGTATTGTTTTTGCTTTGGCTCCATCCCTTCATTCTTTCTAGAGTTATTTCTCCACTGATCTCCAGTAGCATATTGGGCACCTAATGACCTGGGGAGTTCCTCTTTTGGTATTCTATCATTTTGCCTTTTCATATTGTTCATGGGGTTCTCAAGGCAAGAATACTGAAGTGGTTTGCCATTCTCTTCTCCAGTGGACCACATTCTGTCAGACCTCTGCACCATGACCCGCCCGTCTTGGGTTGCCCCGCAGGCATGGCTTAGTTTCATTGAGTTAGGCAAGGCTGTGGTCCTAGTGTAATAAGATTGACTAGTTTTCTGTCAGTATGGTTTCAGTGTGTCTGCCCTCTGATGCCCTCTCGCAACACCTACCATCTTACCTTGGTTTCTCTTACCTTGGACACGGGGTATCTCTTCACGACTGCTCCAGCAAAGCGCAGCCGCTGCTCCTTACCTTGGACAAGGGGTATCTCCTTACCGCCACCCCTCCTGACCTTGAATGTGGAATAGTTCCTCTCAGCCCTCTTGCTCCCGTGCAGCCAGCGCTCCTTGGATGTGGGGTTGCTAACATTTATATTCGTATATGTATATAAATTGAATGCATGGTAAACTGCACGTCATAAAAGAATAAGGAAGGGAAAAGCTACTTAACTAATGGTTTGGGGAAAACTGGTTATCAAATAAATAAACACAGGCTCCTAACCTGATATATTATATGAAAATAGATTCCAAATGGCATGTGATTCAATTATTAAAGAATAACTTATTTAAAAAAATCAAATCACAGGGGGAAAAAAAACAGCTGAAAATTCATTTAAGAAACCATCTGTTATGTGGTAAGTTCTGAAAAAATCATGAAAAAAAAGGCTTTGAATAATAAAAATATACTTAGAATAAAAAGGAAAACAGATTTGGGGAATATATACAACAAATAAGACAGAAAACATTACTAATTGGATTTGCAGTAATAAAAACCTTAAAACACTCAGGTAAGTTAATGGTAAAGAATATGAACAGATAATTGACACATCAAAGGATGCAACTAATGAATAAAACTTATGGGGAGTGGTTGAAATGGGGCTTTTCAAAGAGGTACTATTTAAATGATGACAAGGCAGCATCTTATATCTTTTGAATTTGCAAAAATTTAAGAAAATAATTCTCTGTGTTGGAGAGAAGGTGGTAAATCTGATGTTTTTATGATGTTGGTTGTGATTATTCAAGTCATTCTGATTTAGAATGCAAATTTGATAAAATAATCAAGAATCATCAAAATGTTTATTCTCTTTGACTTAATGATGCCCTCCTGAAAATTTATCTGAAGAAAAAACCCCTAAGGAAAAATTTACCTACTTCCAACACTAAATCTTTAAAGTGGAAAAAAAAGTCTACATATTGAATTTTTGAAGATTAAAAATTACAGCATTAGTTCTAATAAGGAAAGAAAGGGAAGCAATGAAAAATATACAGTCATTGGTGGAGATGGTTTAGTAAATTATAATACATATATTCTATGGAATATTATACAGCTTTAAAAATGATAATTGTGGCCACTGTGTAGCAATATGGAAAATGGTCACAGTGGCAAGTGAAAAAAGGTTGGATGCAGGGCTTCCTTGGTGGCTCAGATGGTAAAGAATATGCATGCAATGCAGGACAGTTCAGTTCAGTTCAGTTCAGTCGCTCAGTCATGTCCGACTCTTTGCAACCCCATGAATCGCAGCACGCCAGGCCTCCCTGTCCATCTCCAACTCCCAGAGTTCACCCAAACCCACATCCATCGAGTCAGTGATGCCATCCAGCCATCTCATCCTCTGTCGTCCCCTTCTCCTCCTGCCTCCAATCCCTCCAAGCATCAGAGTCTTTTCTAATGAGTCAGCTCTTCGCATGAGGTGGCCAAAGTACTGGAGTTTCAGCTTTAGCATCAGTCCTTCCAAAGAACACCCACTGATCTCCTTTAGAATGAACTGTTTGGATCTCCTTGCAGTCCAAGGGACTCTCAAGAGTCTTCTCCAACACCACAGTTCAGAAGCATCAATTCTTCGGTGCTCAGCTTTCTTCACAGTCCAACTCCCACATCCATACATGACTACTGGAAAAACCAAAGCCTTGACCAGATGGACCTTTGTTGGCAATGTAATGTCTCTGCTTTTGAATATTCTATCTAGGTTGGTCAGAACTTTCCTTCCAAAGAGTAAGCGTCTTTTAATTTCATGGATGCAGTCAACATCTGCAGTGATTTTGGAGCCCCCCAAAATAAAGTCTGACACTTTTTCCACTGTTTCCCCATCTATTTCCCATGAAGTGATGGAACCTGATGCCATGATCTTCGTTTTCTGAATGTTGAGCTTTAAGCCAACTTTTTCACTCTCCACTTTCAATTCCATCAAGAGGCTTTTTAGTTCCTCTTCACTTTCTGCCATAAGGGTGGTGTCATCTGCATATCTGGGGTTACTAATATTTCTCCTGGCAATCTTGATTTCAGCTTGTGCTTCATCCAGTCCAGCGTTTCTCATGATGTACTCTGCATATAAGTTAAATAAGCAGGGTGACAATATACAGCCTTGATGTACTCCTTTTCCTGTTTGGAACCAGTCTGTTTCTCCATTGCTGCCCTGTAAAAGAATTCTTCAGTTTTTCTAGTTTCTGTATATATGTGTTAAAATATGATATTTATCTTTCTCTTTCTGACTTACTTCACTCTGTATTATAGGTTCTAGCTTCATCCATCCCATTAGAACTGACTCAAATGTGTTCCTTTTTATGGCTGTGTAATATTCCATTTTGTATATGTACAACAACTTCTTTATGCAGTCTTCTGTCAGTGGACATCTAGGTTGCTTCCATGTTCTAGCTGTTGTAAATAGTGCTGCAGTGAACAATGGGATACATGTGTCTGTTTCAATTTTGCTTCCTTCAGAATATATGCCTAGGAATGGAATTGCTGGGTCATATGGTGCTTTTATTCCTAGTTTTTTTAAGTAATCTCCATACCGTCTTCCATAGTGGCTGTATCAATTTTCATTCCGACCAACAGTGCAGGAGCTTTCCCTTTCCTCCACACTCTCTCCAGCATTTATTGTTGCATAGAAACTTTTGACACGGGGCGTCTCATTCAAGGCAAGCCTATTTGGAAGTTATCGACCCAAAATACTGTGTATGTGAGGAAATGTTTCCTCCAGAATCTTTAACACTATGGGTAGTAAGAAGCCTAAAAGCTACTTCTCAACACTGTGAAGACTGGAGGAGTCCAGCACGTACCAAAGCGTTTTCAGCATCTTAACTGAAGTGGGGGGACTGTGTAGTGTGTGTGTCATAGGAATTTCCTCAAAGGAGGATGTCATCGGTGTGAGGTCCTAATTGTGTACCTGACAAAACCCAGAGCTGGTGAAAATGTTGCCTTCAGAGACTATGTGAGATGGCAAGAGTGGACACTGGCCCCATTGAGTAGACAGGTAAAGGTGTATCATTTCCATTTGAAGGTGAAGGTTAAGTGGAGCTGAGAGGTTGTTGAAATAGGCAGTGGAAACAGCATGCCAGCCAAATGTTTTGCTATGACTAAAAAGTATTTACCAGTTATTCAGTGGAAGCAGTATTTTCAATAATATAAGTGGCCATCTAGTGAGTGGGGCCATGACACCAAGGGTACAAGTTCACACGGAGGCCCTGTTCTTGTTTCACAGCTTTAAGATCAAGTAAAATTTGTCTGTTAAGTGCAGGAGTGGAGATAACCACACTCTCTCTAAATAGGTCTCCTATAATGGGTTTCCAGAGAAGGTGATGGCACCCCCCTCCAGTACTCTTGCCTGGAAAATCCCATGGACGGAGGAGCCTGGTAGGCTGTAGTCCATGGGGTCGCTAAGAGTCAGACATGACTGAGCAACTTCACTTTCACTTTTTACTTTCCTGCGTGGGAGAAGGAAATGGCAACCCACTCCAGTGTTCTTGCCTGGAGAGTCCCAGGGACGGGGGAGCCTGGTGGGTTGCCGTCTATGGGGTCGCACAGAGTCGGCCACGACTGAAGCGACTTAGCAGCAGCAGCGGCAGCATAATGGGTTTCAATCTGTGAAGACCCTGCTTTCATTGAGATTGAATCTTTTTAAAAACAACTGAGGTGAAAAGTGTGATTGTAACTAAGGGGAAAGGTCCATCGGGTCTCATATTTTGAAGGCTGACTATAGGGGACAAACACTTAATTTTATTACTCATTGGGTCAGGGTATCCATGTGCACTAGAGGCTATTTGGGGTAATGGATGTTTTGCTATGGGAAATATAGTAAGGCAATGATTCCAATGGTTAATGTTAGGTATATCTGTTTCTATTTCATGTTCCTTTATTCACTTATTCCCCGGCTCTTTTTATCAGCTTGCCCAAATGTGGGCCAGAAGAGGAAGAGAAACTGATGAGAGGTAAAAACTCAATTGTCAAACATCTAAAGTGGAATCTGGTTATTACACAGAGCCACCACCCCTACATCACCCCTCTCTCCAGCTGGACCCCCAAAACAAACAGAAATACCACGTCCTTTTCCCTCTCACCAGTGGGATGAAGTGTTCAGGAAGAAATCCTCAGTGCTCAGACACCTTCAGTCTGCAGTTCTCCGTCTTCACCCAGCCCTCACTCCCAGTGTCTGCGTCAGTGTGGACTGGCTGGGCTGGGCCCTAAACTGAAAGGACGCCACCTCCCTCCCTTCTCACACACCAGACCCTTCCCCTTCTCCCCTCTCCATCATCAAAAAAACATACACACACACATCTTTTTCCTGCTTGTTGGTACTTTAATCATCAACATCTGCGTACTTTGGTCTGTCCAGAGGGGACCATCGTTGTATGTTTGATCCCTGCACAAACGACTATTCTGCCTTTGCTTTTCCTGGAGTTACAGTAGATGCCTCAGCATCTTGGGCTCCAGGTGGGCACAGGGGCTTACTTGGAGAATTGTCAGAAGTGTTGGAAGAATCCACCAGGGTTTCTTCATCCGCCCTTGGCCTGTTTTCATTCTTTTTATTCTGCGGGTGGTAGTAGAAGATTAGTATCGTCGAGGTCTCTTTCATATTCCTGTCCGGATTCTCCTGAAAGATTGCTTTTATCTTCTCCATGAGGATTTGTATCTGATAAGAAAACAAAGTCATCCAGAAAGACATTAGTGAAGGAGGGTGGGAAGGAGAACTTTGAGAGAACGGGTGTGCATTGGGGAGGTGTTTTGTTCCAGGCAAGGGCAGGGTGAGTCACGGGTGGGGGAGGAAGAGGAAGAACATGAGTAGGGTAATCTGACCGTCTCACTGTCCAAGCCATTGGGCTGATCAGAATGATTTCTCTTCCTTTCTGTGGAGCTTGAGGCTTCTTCCTCCAAATCGATGTTATCTATCTCAATTTCCGACTCCGACTCCGACTCCGACTCCGCCTCCGCCTCCACCTCCGACTCTGACTCGGACTCCGACTCTGTCTCCGACTCCGACTCCTCCTCCACTTTCTCAAGTAGTCCTCCCATGTTGTAGCAACAGTGGCCTACACCAAGGCGCCTGGCGTCCCTATATATACCTTCCCAGGACAATGACGAGCCACAACTGGCAGTTTGATTGGTCAGCAAGAAATTTCTCCAGCCAATGGTAGCCCTGACATTGTTGACATCACAAAGCGCCACTTAGGAACATCCATGGGGGAGGGGAGGCTGCAAAGGAGTCCAGGTGCTCTGGTTTGAGAAAGACAGTGCTTCTTCAACACCCATTAAAGAGCCTTCCCAATTTGACTTTCCATGTTTCCTCATCTTGTCTGGTTCTATTCTCGTGGTCTAGAAGTTAGGGAGCCAGGACACCTGGGTTCAATCTCTGAGTCAGGAAGACCCCCTGGAGGAGCAAATGGCAATCCACTCCAGTATTCTTGCCTGGAGAATCCCATGGACAGAGGAGCCTGGCCAGTTACAGTCCATGGGGTCGCAAAGAGTTGGACATGACTGAGTGACTAACGCTTTCACTTTCTTAAGTAATATTTCACCTGTGTCCAAAGATGTACATGCATATGGACCTGGAATACAAATGAACTCAGGGAAATGAAAACAGTCTCTCAGTCATGTTTGATTCTTTGTGATGCCAGGAGTGTAACCCGCCAGGCTCCTCTGTCCTCCACTATGTCCTGAAGTTTGCTCAAATTCATATCCATCAAGACGGTGATGTCATCCAGCCATCTCATCCTCTGTCATCTGCTTCTCCTCCCACCTTCAATCTTTCCCAGCATCAGGGTCTTTTCCAATGAGTCAGTTCTTCCCTTCAGGTGGCCAAATGTCCTTCCAATGAATATTCAGCATCAGTCCTTCCAATGAATATTCAGGATTGATTTCCTTTAGAATGGACTGATTTGATCTCTTTACAGTTGAAGGGACTCCCAAGAATCTCCAACACCACAGTTGGAAAGCATTGATACTTCAGTGGTCTGCCTTCTTTATGGTCCAACTCTCAGATCCATGCATGACTTCTGGTAAAACCATAGTTTTGACTATACAGACCTTTTTCAACACATGTCCTATTTAGCAATGAATAAAAATATAAAAATGAAAACATGAAAGACAGTTGCAGACATGAATTACATTCGTCAAGCACTGATGCTAATTGGAAGCTGCCCCTCTCCCCTCTTTGCCCACAGATTCCTTGTTTAGATGAGCAGCGAGTGATTGGAATCATCTGACCTTCATTGGAACACAGTCAGTAGAAGAAAATACTGCTTTATGCAAAGAGATTTATTCTGTGATGGTTGGCAGGAGAAAGGATGTACAAAGACTATGTGGGCAGACTCAGCAGAGGTAGTGGGAATGAAAGAGGAGGCCATCTGGTAGAATGTGCTGTGGCAAATTAAACTGCAGATTATGACCATGAAATACCAGAAGAAAATCCAAATGCAGTAGACTTGGAAAAAGCCCAGCTGAAGCACTATAAAACAAATCAACTACAGACTGACAATATGCCATTCATAAGCTCAGATATGCCCATTACAAAGGAGAACATCATTCAAGCCAGATTTTGAAGACCACATTCTATGTGGATTTCCCTTATGGGAAAAAAATCAACAAACTATCCCTTGCTGTACACACAAAGATGCCTTAGACAGAGCTACTGTTTCAATGAATATGGTAAATACAGAATTCATAGGAATGCTTTGGGTTTGATTTGTGAGTTGCCTTCATTGTTGAACTCTTGACACCCAGGCCAGACAACCAGACATGTGTGTGGTTTCCTTCCTACTCTCCCTCCATCCCTTCCATCCTCCCTTCCTTCTCTCCCATGTCCCTCACCTTTTATGTCCTTCTTTTCCTAAGCAGTTCTAGTCCCTGCCCTTTAGTGTGTACTTGGCGACTTCTGCTTTTTCCCACCTTTCATACTTTGCTTCCCTTAGAGCACTGACAAATTTGTCATGACGCTTGTCTGTATAGAGTTCTTGCTGGTATTTCAAACCTCTTTATGGCAGCTCTATGTGCTTTCAAAAACATCATGATTCTGCTGTGGCTTTGGAGCTGGTTTGGTTTTATTTCCAAGGCAATAGCTCCAGGTGATGGCTTGATTGAGGAGGAGCACAAAACCGGTGGGTGTGTTTGAAAGGCTGTCATTGGGAAGAGGGACTTGGATATTTGCCCATGTGGCTAGAAAGAACACAACAAACCCCTATGGGAAGTGGATTTCAGTTCTGTAAAAGGAATCACCTTCTAATAAAGCAGGTCAGAGACAGTATGGGTTACTTCCTGGGCTGACATGTCTGGGTGTAGAATTTGTTCATCGTACAAAGGCACCTGACTGAGGAAGTGAGTGACAGATGAAACACAGCCCATGCTTTGCTCACTGAGCTCTGGGTTTTGGAATGGGGCCACGTGAGCTGGGAGGAAGAGATGCCTGGAAAGGGCATCTTTGAGGCTGCCACATAGAGGTGCCGTATATACGAGGGGTGGCCCCAGTGCCCCCAGAGGAGAGTGCCTGCTCTCCATATCAGTTGTCAGAGAGCAAGGGGAGAGAATGGCTCAGCTTACCCACTAGAGGAAGTGCTTGCTTTTCCCCATCATCTCCACATTTCCGGGTGTGCTTTGACTCTACTGCACTAAGGAACAATCCCCTTCTCTTACCTTGTCTGTGGCCATCTTGCATCTTCTCACCTCACATAGGTGAAAAACATCCACATTAAGACTTTCACCTTCCCAGAGATGGATAGGTGCCATTACATACAGTGCTGAGTTCACTTCTCATTTCAGAGAATATGCCTTCTCTCTTTTTTGTTAGTGAAGATCAGCACCCCATTCTGGCCCACCACCAAGTGCTGTGTGATGACTGCAGGAGATAACACAGACAGAATGCACTTTGAAAACTGGGAAGAGATGTCATCACTAGCCTTATTAAACAAGACTGTGTAACATTAGGTAATCAACAGATATGGAGCTCCAGTCATATTGGTGTCTTTAGTGGTGACAAGTAAGGCTTGCTTTGCCATCAAGAATTCCCTGACCACTGGACCACTGGGTTCACAACTGAGTTTCTGTTCATCGACCCCCGTGCAGGGCTGGCATCCACACCATCATCTAGCTCTCAAGGTAGAGCATTTGGTAGTTTAGTCATCCTTTTGTGTGTACATTTTGTTCTCCCCCAATAGACCACAGACTCCTGGCGCCAGGTGCCATGCCATATACTCTCTTAGAATTCCCAGTAGGGCATCATATAATGCATGCTTTGTGAGCTGAACCGAATTCATTCTTTCTCTTTTCTTCTCTCCCTCCCTTCAAGAAATATTTTTGATCAGCTGTACTCCAATACAAAATCAAAAGTTTTAAAAGATAAAATAATCAAATATTTAGGAATTAAAATAATATTTTTGATATTTCTGTGGGGTATCAGTATCTGTGGGGTTTCAGTCATCGTTGCTTTGAACAAAACAGACAAGTCCCTACCTTCATGGAGCTTTCTATTCTTGTCCAGATCTGCCTTTTACTGCCTTTTACGGTGTGGCCTCAACCAAACCGCTTATGTCTGGGACTGTGTACCCTCCTGTGTACACTAAAGGTTTCCGTCTTTCCTTCCTGTTTCCTGAAGAAAAGCTGTCTTCTCCACCTTTACTTGCTCTCTTGGTCAGGTCTTTATTTTCCCACAATTCAAAATCTTGAGTAATGGAAGGAAAATAGCAAGGATGCCCCTTTTAAAATGACTCATCTTGGAGTATTTCTATAGCTCGATTTGCCTAGATCATTCTTTTCATTTTTTTCTGTTGTAGATTTTTTTAGCCCAAAGATAGTCCCTATTTTATTTCTGTCTTTAGTGCCCAGCTCGCAATGCACTTTTACTTCGTTTTTCATATATTACTTTGGATGTTCTCCCATTACAGCATCAACCTTCTTTTGTTCATTTCCTTTAGTCTTCTGTCCTGAGAGCAGCTCCCAGAATTATAGCCTTGAATTCCTGAGCTGCAGGAGATTGCTTGTTTAACCAAGATCAATCCTCAGGAGAAAATTGGGTCTTTTTTCTCTTATAATTTTATTTGTTTAAATCTTGACTGCTTATAGTAAATATCCTCTCAAAGATAATTTCATTTCCAAATAATTTGGTATCTGATTTGATGCAGCTTGAGTGTTTATTTTGGGGATATCGTTTTTCTTTTATAATGAGTTTCCCCCAATAGCTTTGTGTAATGTTGTCACATCTTCTTTTTGCCTGGCTGCCGGCAGATTGTGGTTAGCTTTTCTGGAGTAATATTAGTTTGCTAATAGTAATTAGCTCTCAAGAAACTTCTTTGTTGGTTTTCACCAAAAGAAAAATCTAAAATAAAGGTGATTTATTTTAAAAAGTCTTAAGGAAATAAGATACATTTACTCTTATATGATTTGTATAGTGTTTGCAATCCAGGGGTCATTTTCATATTATTTAAGCTTTAGTTTCAAGATCCTAAGGTAGATTTATATTAGCATATTGTCTAACTCAGGCAACTAAATGTATTCTTTTAGCAATGTATACTAATTCAGGTTTATTTTTTTTAATGGGGTTGGTCTAGGGAGATGAAGGTTTTATTTTTGATTCATAATTTCACAACATGTCAAGTTTGAATTTACATGAGAACTCTAATAATGGCCTGTCTTTGGTTGTTGTTTCCAAGACACTATGAGCATTGTAATTAGCGATAAGGAAAGCACTGACCAGCTTAGGGAACCACATATTAGTTGCCTGGCATGAAAAGGAAATACTTCGTTTCAGAAAGTCACTTTTCTCCTTAAGCAAGGAATAGTAAAAGTCACTTTAAACTGCTTCAAATGAATTCCATATGGCAACTGGGATGAGTTTCAACATTTGGACCATGTAAATTTGAGGCACCTGGGAGAAGAGAGTTGGTACCAGTCCAACAACTTCACAAACTTCTATTTAATAAATCGCTGGGAACTGCTTATTATTATTATTGTTATTAAAATCAGTTGTCTCATTTCAGTACATCAATAGAAGGTCACCTTCCTCTGTGTCTTCATAGGGTAAAAGGGGTGAGGGAGCTCTCTGGGGTCTCTTTTGAGGGCACTAATCCTACTGATGCGGGTTCCATCCTCATGATCTCATCACATCGCAAAGGCCCCACCTCTGAATACCATCACATGGGTGATTGGATTTCAGCAGGAATCTCGAGGGGACAAAAACATTCAGTCTGTGGCAGTTTTACTTCCAGAGTCATGGGTCTGGAAATGTTACACACGCGTTAATGCTTTTGCACTGATTTCATTTTATTTTGCCTATTGGAGCAGGGATTCCCAATTTCATAAGTGAAGATATGGATTTGCTCAAGAGTCCACTGTTTGTTAAGAGACAGAAACTGGGACCGGAAGCCCAGATTTTCTTTTTCCACAGCACCTGGCCATTGCAACTACTTTTTGCTGTTTCACTCACGTTGACATTAATAGGTTAGTACCAAAATCCTTTAAGACATATAAGAAGTAATTAAGTTTGAGTCTCCTCAGACAAGATATCCATCTATTAAAAGATAGATGTTAGGACAATGGCAGTCTTAAAAAGAATCTCAGCAAAGAATAGTGTTGTGACTAGGGATGGAATTAAAGCTGTGAGAATTGCACAGATTCCAAAATGCTGTTGAACCAGGCTGCTGGTCCTCTTTCCGCAAGAGGAGTGTAGTTGTGTAATTTGTGGGTATTTGTCCCTCAGTAGCTCTTGAGCTCCTGTTTCAAGCCTCTCACAGTCCCAGTGCAAGGGTCACAATGCCTTATCTCTAGGGCACAATTCACAATCACAATGTAACACTTTAGAAGACCTGATGTTTGGGGGAAACAGTGGGTGCAGTTCTTGATTATTTACAGTCTGATTATCCTTGTTGGGGAATATTCTGCCTCATTTTCTTTCCTGCTGTCTGCATGCCTACCTTTTCTCTGTGTAAGCTCCAGATTCAGTCTGTAGGATTGCAGAGGGGAGGATGGATGGAAACAGTTTTGTTTTGTATCTTATAGCTCTTGCAAGTGAAATAGTTAAAGGAGGAAAGAGCTGACACTCTTGGCTATGGTGTGTTGGGTGATTGTGGATTGCAATTACCCATGCTCATGCTGTCACCCAGGACTACAAATTATCAGCAGCCGGCTCTAAATGAAAGGGTGAATAAATCTTGATTTGAAGTTACCTAGTGTCTTCAGGATGGCAGGGAAGATCTCTAACAGTTGGGAGAGCCTGGGGCTCTCGGCTGTGTGTTGGCCTCCCATTTGGAACCCCTTTCCCACTTTCATCAGAACCCTGACACATAAAGGATTAACTGGCCATAGCTTCCATTTATACATTTTATAGAATGGCTCTGGGTAAGTACAGGGCCATAATCTGAATCCTGTACTGGGATGGGTCCCCAGGCTCATTAATTGATGACAGAATAGGAAGAGACTTTGACACTTGCAGATTCATTAGAGGTAGCTGGATGGATTTATGGTAAGGAGGTCAGCCTTGGAAATATGATGAATTTCTGTGGGTGGATAGCAGTGCAGATAGGCACGAATGACGCTTTAGATTGAATCTGCATCTGCTCCAAGAATGTTTTGCTGTTGTGCTGCCTACCCCAAATCTTAACTGAAGAGGAAAGTAAATAACATATTGATATTGTTTTTCTGAAATGGATTAGAAATAGGGCTGGAAATCTGAAGCTGGGAAGAGGGATATACAAAGATTTATAAAGGTGGACCCTAATAAATGGAGTGATTTGTGATTTACATTAATAGCAGGCCATGTCCTATGTGATTCTACACAATGTTAAAGCCCCTCTTTGGTTACTTCTATCCCTTGCTGACACCACTGCAGTTTGGGAATCTGCTGGTGGAGGGAAATAGTATGAAAATTCCTCAGAGTGTATCTTTTCAATAATGCAAAAGACATAGATTAATGTTTCTCAACCTTGTTTTCGTGATCGTACTTGTAAGGGGGGAGTTAAATTCAATTTAACTGATCTCTAACAATAGAAATTAAATGCTAAGGAGTAAGATTTTGGCTAGGAGGAGGGCAGGATTGGATCATGAAGGGCCACAAAGCACTGTAATATCTGCAATTTTTATTCACCCTCCCTAAGAATCAATTTTCTTCCCCTTGTGGGCCGTAGTGCCCTTGTAGAAAATTCATGGTATAGATCTGTGAAACCAGACAATTTATGAAGCGATATTTAATTGTCCCTGGTTATGGATATTGTTTCCATCACCCACATTAGTCATCTCCAACAGGAGGGCAGTAACATCAGTTAAGTTTTTACTGTGCATTCGATATTTCCCAGGCAGTGTTTCATTTAATCCTCACAACAGCTCTGAAGTTGAGAGGTTAAGTGATGTTCCCAAACTCACACAGGGGCTTGAACCCAGGTCTTTCTGATGCCAGAGATGGTGATCTTTCTAACACTGACTTTAAATTTTATTTTTAATTTTTTTAAATTTATTTTTAATTTTTTAAAATTTATTTTTAATTGAAGGGCAATTGCTTTATGGTGTTGCTAACTTTTTTTTTAAGGGGACATTGCAAGGTGTGTCTGTAGAGAAAAGATATCAAGGTAGGTGTTTATTTCTAACATTGATTTTGGAGTCTCTGGATTGCATTTTTGATATACTTGCATAGAGTTAGAAGTGTCAAATTTGATTAGAACAAAATTTTGTCTCTCTTCTTCCATCCCCATGGTTTGAAATGTGCTTCTTAGTATCATATGGAAATAACCTTAGTTTCTGGATATGAATGGAGATTTTAGCACTTCCATGAATTGCATACATTGGAAATGGTTAATATTATAACACAGATTTGATAGCTCTTACACTAGCCTCTCCATAGATTCGTGGCTCGTTTTACCAAAAATTGATGTCCAATTGTGGAGTTGGAAGAGGACAATAGATGGCAAAGAATGTCACACTGGTAGCAGAGCTATAATCATGTGCACTGAATTGGTTTTTTAAAAAAGAAAAATGGAGGGGGAAATAAACTGATTTTCAACATGCAATGCCTGAGAATTAGTTATGCACATACAACTGAGCCAGCATCCTTTCGGGAGAGATTACGTCAGGTGTATTCCATTTACATGCTGGTGTGTGTGTGATGTGGAAGTGTGTGTGTAGATGGAGAAACTTAGCCGTTTCTTGTTTGGACATTTTTAGACTTTATATTTAAATCACATTATGCCCATACATATGTATGCGTAGATTTCCACCTGTGCTCTCGCAGACTTTCTCTAACACACCCACCCCCGCCCCCAACCCTTTCTTTCTCCCCACTTGGCAGTGTTGCAAGTAAGTCAGATAAGAAATACTGGGTCCTGCAGTAGTTAGGAACTGGTTGATAGGTGCTCTCCTTCATTTTAGAGGTAGAGAAATTGAAGTCCTCAGATACCACATGAAATGGAATTCAGATTGCCTGACTTGAACGGGCATATTGCATTGTTTGTCTGCCATCGTTGTTCCCAACTCTTTGCTTCCTAGAAAAAGAGAGAAATGTAAAAATACGTTGGCAGCTTCATCTGGTGGCCAGAGAACAATTCTGGCCAGAGGAAAATTTTAAAAGAGAATAAAAAGTGGGGAAAATTGACTCACCAGATTATGTCATTTCTAACTTAATAATACATTGATTAGAAAATAGACTTCAAGAAGATGAAGATTTGTCTTACAGAAATATTTTAAAATATATGAAATTTAAGAGAATATTATAAAATCATATACCATATCTTTCCCCAAACACAAAACTCCACTGAAATTTGACTTTTGATTTCAGGAAGAGCAGTGGTTGACCTGGGTCCTAACTTGTTTCTCCATGGACATGCTGTGTAACCTTGATCAGGTGACATCACCTCTCTGGACTTTGATATCTTTTTCTGTAAATTAAGAGGGTTGAACTAAATGATTTCTAAAGCACCTTCCGGTTCTATAAAGTCTCTGCAAAGGGGAAGACAAATGGTCTGTAATATTTAGGTGGTTTAACACTGCTATTTCCTAGCTTCTGTGTATTACTGAAAGTTTTCTGATTTGTGATCAGTAGTTGTGTATACAAAGTTCATTTGCTAGATAATAAAATATCCTTGGTTGACAGGAGGTAGGTACAATAAATATGGATTAAACCTTATTATTTATGTATTAGATAAAGCAGAGCTGTTGAAATTTATAGTGCCACCAAGTGAGTAATTTACAAAGGCAGTGTGCCTCCATGGAACATTTCTACCTTTTCCAGATATTTTATTTTATTGAACACTTGGGTTCTGCTTTGGGTGAATGCCGGAAAGTATTGTTTTTGCAGTGCTAATATTTGCAGTACAGTGTTTCCTATAGGTGGATATGATTGTCTGATCGGTGATCTAATGTGGGCTTCCGTGATTATAATGATTTTTATTTGAAAAGACAGTTGTATTGGGCTGGCAACCTCCCACCTTGATTTTTTTCCATATACAGTTTTTTGTCTGGCTCCTTGGAAGCCATGCTGTACAGTATGTGTAGTTGGAATACCTTCTGCTCCTTGCATCCTGGTTTTTGAGTGTGTTTTTGCATTGTCAGTGGGAGGGCTGAAGAGTTAATATGCTGTATTGCCTGAAGGCATAAAGGCACAAATTATTTCTGCAATCAGAAGTAACCAGGAGGAATTTGTTACAAATTATAACAGAGAGAAAAGCAGACAGTAAAAGGAGATTTTTTTTAATCTTTGTTTGCTTTTTATTTGAATGGCTTGCTGAGCTTTGTCAGTCTTTAATGAAGAAGAAAAAAGAAGACCTCTTGAAACCAGTGCCTTTGAATTTTATCTAGTTACCAAGATTCCCCCTCCCATGGACATGTTTTTTTTTTTTTTTTTTGGTGTGACTAGCTTAAGGACAAGGATATTTCTTTTTTCTCCCCTTTAAGATAAGCTATAAGGGAACCTGAGCACATCTGAGAGTGTGAAATTCAGCTACATACATCTATATTATTTAGAAAGAACAGAGGACTCTGTAAGCACGCATCTTTCTCATCACAGTTGGCCGTTCTGTTTCCTTGTGACTGACCTTTGCAGTTCCTGGGATGTTGGTATTTAAGAAGGTGTTGTTTCCGGAGTTGGAAACCTCCATTATCCCACCACTTTAGGGCTTCATACCTGAATGCTGTTGGCTTTCAGTTACAGGTTTCAATAAGGAGGGTTCTGGGGTTGGCGTAGAATTTTCCTGATGGTCCCTGTTGAGTGATTACAAACTATATATCCTGGACTTCTTACCTGTGTTTCAGAGGTGAAGAGCCTGTCCACTTTCCATTCCCAAAAGTCCATTGCAGAACTCTGCTCAATATTATGTGGCAGCCTGGATGGGAGGGGAATTTGGGGGAGAATGGATACATATATATGTATGGCCAAGTCGCTTTGCTATTCACCTGAAACTATCACAACATTGTTAATGAATATACCCCATTACAGAAAAAAAAAAGAGTTTGTGGCACATGTCCATGAAAATGGCCCTCATGGAAACCACGTGTCAGGGAAGTAGAAGCCCCCACCCTGTGGAAGAGGGCCAGGCGTGCTAAAGGGCATTCCCCCTTGGAGCAGAAAGGATCTGGAAATGATTTTCTTTGTGTTTCCATTTGAGCAGTTGTTGGACATGTGCTGATGCCAAACAGCATCCTATGACAGGCTTGCAGCCATGGCAGCTACCCCAGATGGACACATCTCCAGGCATCGAGGCGGTGCTGAGGGAAACAGATTGGAGGCCCTGATCATTGTTGCTTCATTTTTGGATTATCAGACAGATCACATTCCTTAAAGGTAGTAAGAGCAGGTGATCTTTTTGAATCTATGTTAAGCCGGGTAACGAGTAAGGTAGGCATATTCAGTATGTGTGCTTCAGAGGACACATACTTCTTAGCCTGCTCTGAAAAGAGCACACTGTTGGCAGCATTCTGTTCACATACTTGTGAGAATCTCAGGGCTGGAAGAGCTCTTAAAAGTCATCTACTTCACCCACCCACCCCCATCTGATACACCAGCTGCTTCTACAACCAAGTTGTCATCTTTGCCTATGCATGGTGCTTTCAGAGACAGGGGCCTCAGAACCCATTCCATGCATCAAGTTGAAATGTCCTTTCCAATTGCTCCTGTCTAGTGGGCTTCTTAGCACAGCACACACAGCTTCTTGGAACCACACAGAAATTGAATTGTTCTGCGTTAGGCCAGCCTTTCAGAGCCTTGTGTGTGACACCCCACTGCCACCCTTTCTAGTCTGGTTTGGCTTCTTTCAAGTGGTCTCTAATGCAGTAGAGATGAAACAGAGAAGAATGAAAGGATGCCTTTGAGTTAACAGGAGAGGGATGTTCCCTTCTCTCTCAGTCACACTGTGGTTGGTTCACTTGGATAAGAGAAGGGCTTAGGATGAAGCGTGGCACAACCATTCCTCTGATAAGACAGCTTTGATTCTTCCTCTCTCCCTTTCAGTCCCTCTGATAAAAATAGGCTCTGTCTTTCTATATCCCTCCTAACCACCTTCAGATACACTCTCCACGTGCTGGTATCTCCTTTCTCTCTCTCCTCTACCTTAATTCAGTAATGCAGTCCCCAACCCTGTCAGTTCTATTGATGGCATTCTTGTGCTGGAGATTCCTCTAAGCCATGTGTCCATATTCCTTCCGTGTACTTGTGAAGGTAGATTTGTCGACACACCTCAAAACCTTGCATTTATTCCTATTTAATTTCATCCGGTGAGAAAGACATCACTTTAGTTTTTTGAGATCTTTTGGGCTAGCCGGACTGACACACACCATCAGCCAGCCCATTCTCAGTACTTCTAGCTTCACAAATGAGCCACTGTCTCTTCTAATGGATGATTATTCCCCAATTCAGAGACCTTTCCCCTTACCTGATGTAAATTGTTTTCCTTTCCCATGACAGGTAGGCTGGTGATCATTAGGAAGGGCTAGGCTTCATCTCTTTTTCTTTCCTTTTTTTAAAAAAAACTTTTTTCATACTCTCAGACTTCCCTAATAGAGAACTGGTGTGATCTAGAAAGACATTTGCATCCGGCCCCAGATTAGCAAGAGTTTAGCTAAGCACAACTGCTTTGCAAATGGAATCTTCAAATACCACATCAGCAGAAAAAAAACCAAGGGTGACTAGATTATTACTTCAACTAGATTGTTGAAAATCCATTCACTCCAAGCGCTATTCCAGGCTATTGGTTCTACTTGCCTAGACAGAGATGGAGAGAATCACTGCTGATAGTGGATACATCCTGCTGTCTCCACTGGGATCTGTTTGAAGGAAAACTTTCTTGCCTCTATTCTGATTGCTGCCTCAGGCTGGGCTCCAGTTGTGTCTGTTGCTAGCTTAATAACAAAAGCTGCCTCCACTGTTGGTCAAGATCATGACTCTCAGTTCAGATTTCATGTATATTATATCCCACAAACAAATCACACGAGAAAAACTTGGTATAAGAATCCTACTAAGGCAGTTCTGATGTCTTATTTATTGGGCATCACTAGAGAATGAGCTATTCCACTTGAGTGAAATGAACAGATAATAGAAATGTTTTGCTTCCAGGACCCAAAAATGCAATTTTCAATCTTAAGTTGTAGAGCAGAGGTCAGCAAGCTATAGCTGGCAAGCCACATCTGGCCTGTTTCCTGTCTTTCTAGGACACCCAAGGTAAAACTGGGTTTTACATTTTTATATACTTGAGTAAAGTCAAAACAAGCCTGTTTTGTGACATATGAAAATTATATGAAATTCACATTTCAGTGTCCCTATGTAAAGGATGGGCTTCCCTGGTGGTTCAGATGGTAAAGAATCCACCTGCAATGTGGGAGACCTGAGTTCCACCCCTGGGTTGGGAAGATCCCCTGGAGGAGGGCATGGCAACCCACTCCAGTATTCTTGCCTGGAGAATCCCCATGGACAGAGGAGCCTGGCCAGCTACAGTCCATGGAGTCACAAAGAGTCGGACATGACTGAGCGACTAAGCACAGCACACAGCACATATAAAGGATTATCAGAACACAAGCCACACTTGTTTACATGTTGCCTATACTGCTTTCTTGAAATAAAAACAGAGTTGAGTAGCTAGAATAGACTGTATGGCCGACAAAGCCTAAATTATTTACTGTGTAACCTTTTATAGGAAAAACTTGCCAACCCCTGGTCTAGAGCATAATTTTTATAAAGGACTCTTCGTTGCATGACTTCTAATCTGTTGAGGGCTTGGAAAATACTCTTCTTATGAATAACATTTAATGGGAGTCTTTTGACATCTGAGTATGGACTCAAGGACGGAATTGTGGAGAGTTATGAGACTGCTAAGACATCTATTTCTGTATATAAAATCACAGTCTTGGAGCTCGAAGGAATATTTCAAGAAGCTCACTGAAGTTACTGGGTTGGGTGTTTCTGGATTCCTTATAGGGAGATCTAATAGCCTCTCAATCTAGGGTTTTACAGTAACCTCTAAAGTTCATAAATATTTTAAAGGATTGGCTCCTTTCTCTGAATAGATCTGCTGCTGCTGCTGTTAAGTCACGTCAGTCGTGTCTGACTCTGTGCGACCCCACAGATGGCAGCCCACCAGGCTTCCGTCCCTGGGATTCTCCAGGCAAGAACACAGGAGTGGGTTGCCATTTCCTTCTCCAGTGCATGAAAGTGAAAAGTGAAAGTCAAGTCACTCAGTTGTGTCCGAGTCTTAGCGACCCCATGGACTGCAGCCCACCAGGCTTCTCCGTCCATGGAATTTTCCAGGCAAGAGTACTGGAGTGGGGTGCCATTGCCTTCTCTGAATAGATCTGAAGGTTGTTCAATTTGTCATGTTCTTTCAACAGAATTCTTGTGCATTTCCGGTGTAGAGACCTTTCTCTGAGATTTTCCCACATGTGGAATTTTAGGGGACTTCTTCCTCAAATTTTTTTTTTTTTACAGTTAACCTGATGTTAAACTATTTTTTTCTTTTTGCTTATGGCCACTTGTCTCCTTTATGTACACAAAGATGTTAACCAACTTTGAAATTTCAGCTGCTTGTTTTATATATATGAATTGAATTATCTTCTTTTAATTATGAAAAATCCTTGAGGTTTCTTTATCTATATAATTTTTTCATGAGAATTAATCAGTGATTGAAACTCAGCCTCTAAATCAACACTACACACATATATAAACAATTATATATGTATAAAATTAAATATTATAATTATTTATGTATATATGTCTCTGGACTTCCCTGGTGCTCAGATGGTAAAGAATCTGCCTGCAATGCAGGAGACGTGGGTTTGGTCCCTGGGTCAGAAAGATCCCCTGGAGAAGGGAATGGCAGCCTTCAGTATTCTGACTTGGAAAATTCCATGGACAGAGGAGCCCAGCAGGGTTGCAGAGTCAGACATGACTGAGAGACTTTCACACACACACACACAAACATATATATATAATTAATATTTATTTTCCCCCAAAATCTTGAGCTTAAACTCTAGAGAGACTATTAGAGCACCAGAGCACCCAGAACATTGTATTTTAGTAGTTCATTTTGGACGCCAGGACTATAGTTTATTCTCCTTTGTATCCCAAGCATTCAAGGACCATGCTTAGCTCATAGTAGATACTTGTTAAATGTTTATTGAATTGAATGAAACTGACTTTCATTAAAACAATATCCTTGAGATTTCTTCATCCATATAATTTTTATCCTTAGTATTTATCAGTGATTGAGACTCATCCTCTAAATATCTTTAGCACCTCACCAATATTGTCAAAGGCGTGGTTATGCTACATCTGCATTAGGGCAGTAGGGTTTGATCCCACGTTTCAGGTCCCTGTGGTGTCAGGAAGGGACCAGGGGAATAAAAATGTGGTGGGCTGATAGCCACTGTGGCTGGACACCCCTCTGGGAATGGAGTAGAAGGCAGACTCAGTAGTGGTACTGAGAGAAGAAGAGAAAAGGAATAATTAGCTAAAGAAGGCAGACCTTTTATAAAATTTAGATCCAGAGCTTGGGATTCAAAACTTGCCTACCCAGTTAGATCAAGACTCAGAGTGCTGGAGGGTCTAGGATGAAAGAGACCTTGGAGACCCAGATTTCCAGTGCTAGAGCAGCAGTTCTTAATCTGACTGGCCCATGGGTTTTCTGAAGAGGCTAGATGTCTAGACATCTTTCTGGAGAGGGGATTCAGAGCTTTCATTATTTTCTAGGAGGTCCAGGACACCCTCCTGCCCTCCAAAAAAAGAAAGGGTTCAAAACCAGCTCTCTAGATGTGTGGACCCTCAAAGGGACTCATTAATAGTGGTTGAATGGTCTCAAATAAACCCTTCAGACACAGTGAAGGTCTGACTTCATGAGCCTACACAGCTGGAATTGTTAGGAAATTTTTTCTAAGGCAAATTTAGTGGCAATTTATGTGTGTGTAACCTTACCCAAATTCTTCCTATTAGTTTGGTTTCTCTCTAAGGGAACAGAAAATAAGCTCTGCTCCTCTTCCATGCTGCATTCGTTGTAAAGAAAACACTTTTTAGGTCTTCCTCAGGGTGATTCCTCCATGCCAAAGAGCCTTTCCAAACCTCATACACCTGTGGCTTCCAGACTCTTCCCCGTGTGGGGGCGGTTTGTCTAGTTTCATAAGGTCATGGCAGCTAAAATTGAAGATAGCATTTCATGAATGTTCTTTTTTTAAGTTTTTTTTTTTATGTGGACCATTTTTAAAGTCTGTTGAATTTGTTTCAGCATTGCTTCTGTTTTATGTTTTGGTGTTTTGGCCTCAAGGCAATGTGGGATCTTATCTCCCCAAACAGGGATTGAATCCGTACTCCCCGCGCTGGGAGGCGAAGTCTTAACCACTGGACCTCCAGGGAAGTCCCCTTCATGGGTGTTCTGACCAGCACAAATCAGAATATAATTATCACCCCATTATTCTAGATATAATATTTCTATGGAATGCCTAATTCATTTGTTTTTGTGCTAGCCAGTTCACTCTGCTACTGATTCATGATGAGCTGACTGTTGATTTGCCATCATGTCCTTTGATGTGTTTGTAGGTTTGGTTCATGGATCTATTTATACCCATTATTCTAGTTTTTTTTTAAGGCATCACATGGATGCCCAGATTGATGCAGTTGTGCACGTGTATGTAGATGAGTACATTTCCCTTCAGAATTTTTTTTAAAAAATACTAATTTTACTGTTATTATTCTTGTTGCTAAATAAATCCTTTCATTTTTCAGAGCAAACAATAAAACTCAGGTGAGTGGTACAGTATTTAGTAAGAATGTTCAGATGTGAAAATAAATAATTTATTATATGGTCAATTATTTGCTTTTAAAGGAATTTGGGGGATTTTGTTGAAAGTCCTGGGGATATAGTGGTAAACATCAGTTCAGATAGCATTCAGGACTTTAAATGGATATACTAATTATGAAGAGTTTATTTTCAGTAAAGGAAATGGTCACTTGTCATTTATAAGCTGAGGAGAATGGTGTGAGCCAAGTAGGAGGTGGACATACCTCCTCTCTAGAGATGTACCAAATGGAGTGACTACTGCTAGGGGCTGTCTGGAGTGGCATATGGAGCTAAAGAGCTGTAAGTAAAAGGCAGAAGTGTCCTTGTGTCAGTGTGTGGTGGCTCTGCTCCTTAGAGAAAGAGAATGGTTTCTTAATCCCATTTTCTTATAAGTGCCTTGCTGTTAAATCATTAGCTGTGGATCCAAATACTTGTCATGGAGCTAGAGATCTCCCTCTGGTCCCAAGTGTACAATCAACTGCAGGCAAAGACCAGGCAGATATAATAGGTGTAATCATCCCAGGTGTGACAGGACCCTCACTCGGGAGTGGAATCATTAGGATTCAAATCCTGCAGCAGCTTCTTTCCGTTGGATGCACTGATTACCAATGAGGGGGATTCTATGTGTGTCCATACAGGAAAGCTCCCATGTGCATTTTCAAAGCCATTGTTACTAGTGTGGGGGGGTGGGGGTAGGAGGCGGGGAGAGAGCGGAGAGCTGGACAGCCTCAAAGCCTTGTTTTCTCTCTGTCTTCCTCTCTCCGGATTTTCTGGGAATAAAAACGAAAAGATTTTTCTGATAGTTTGGCAAAACATTTAATTAGAGGTGGTAATGAAAAGTCATCATAGTAGCAGAGTGCATTTGTATGATGAGTTAGACTTAATGTATTTAAGGGTACTTTCCCACAAGCTGTGTGGTGATTAGAGAACAATCTACTGAATGTGGAAAACAAATAAATAAGCATAATCATTCTGTGAAAAATGAATATGCTTAAATTAGGCTGCATATAATTGCTACAAAACCAAAACTGAACATACATGGTCCCCAGAGAGAGGCAGAAAATCTTGTTAGGGAGCATTTGCCTGCCTGAGCTGCCATTTGTGGCTCCCCATGGAATGGCTTATTAGAGCCCAGTTTGGCTGCTGGCAAGCAGTAGGGTGAGTTGATCTGTTCAGTCAAAACTGGTGATGTAGTGACTGAATTGCTCATGTTTTTATTTTTCCCTTTCATACAGACAGAACCTCTAAATTCATTGGGTTGAATTTTTCTAACCTTTAATCATTTGTGTTTGATATCATGCCTTCATAGCCAATTTCCTACTTGCTCAGTTTCTTTCATCTTCAGTCTTCTTCCACTTTAAGAGATAGTTACTTCATCTTTCCTTTGATCTTTACCTGATGGGTGTGTCAGCTGTGTCCATCAATTTCACCAACGTGTTTCTCTGAAAACAGTAGATAAAATGTTGAACCTATTACCGTAGGCCTATGGGTTATACAAATAACAGGCTGATTTAGTTTTTTTTTTTTTTTTTAATGTGCTTTGTGAAAAAAATCAGTAAAGCTCTGTTTTTGTCATAGTAAAACCTGACACTTGGTTGCTTGCCTCTTTTTTTTTTTTTTTTTAGTTTTCAATTGGTTGTACGAGTATCAAGTTAAACTGAAGCTTACTTTTGAAAATCTTTAACATAGGGGCTTCTCATTTTATATGGTAGATCGCCAAGCTGACTGTGGTAGCCAGCTCCACTTAAGTTTGCTTTTCATTTCATTGAGAGCTTCATAGCCAGTAAGAAGGTTCATTGTCTAGTCTGATAATGCGCTTCATTGCTAGCAGTACCTCTGTGCCCTTGAACTCCATCATCAGTATCATGCCTGTGATTGTTCCCTATGGAAGAATCAATGGTCTCTCTGCTGCCCAGTTTGATACCCATTAAGGATATCCACAAGATATAAAAGGTCTTCTGCAGAGGAGGTGCTGGAGAAGTGTTTGTGGAATATATGAAGGTTCAAGGATGGAGCAACTGAGCAATATTTATGCTGATTATAGATAATTTCTTGATTTGGGAAAAAATCAATCTCCAGATAGGAACAGTCTCATTGTAGACTTTTGAAGAAATGAGCAATAAATCTAACAGGCTTCTTTGGAATTCTCCTAAAACTGCTAAGTCACAAGTTTCTGCTTCTTAGGTGGCTCTACCCAAGACTTGTTGTTTTAGTCACTAAGTCGTGTCCAACTCTTTTGCGACCCCATGGACTGTAGCCCGCCAGGCTCCTCTGTCCATGGGATCTAGTTCATTATTTCCACTAACAAATAACTTAGAGACTGAATTTCTTTCAAAGTGTGAAATTTGATGAGTGTGTGAGATCATGCGATTTTATTTCTCCCGTTTGGGCTTTCTCATCATTTATAACTAGAACTAAGAGCGACACAAATGAAGCTCTATAAGTCTATAACTTCCTACTGACCCACTGCAGTTTTCAAATTGCTTTGGGATTTTTATGAACCATCCCTGTTAAGTTCATAAAAAGCAAACACAGTTGACATGTTATGTGAGAGAGAAATATAAAATGTTCAAGGTAACCATTTTATTATTAAAACAGGGAGTCAACAGCTTGATTTAACAATAAGTTCTAAGGAATTTCCTGGTGGTCCAGGGGTTGCGACTCCTTGCTTTCACTGCTGAGGGCCCAGGTTCGCTCTCTGGTCAGGAAACTAGGACCTCACAAGCCACATCTAATATTTATGAGTGTTTGAGCTTCTACACACACTTTAGAATTGGTGTCAGTTCCCAGTCATGGCCAGGTAAGGGCATAATCATTATAAAAAAGCAAAGTAGAAAGAGTGGGGGCAGGAGAGAGGAGGGATTGGAAAGAGAAACAATGAAATTAATATTTCATGGACACCCCAAATGTGTCAAGCGCTGTGCTAGGTGTTTTCACATATAATTTCATTTAATCCTTGAAGTATCCTTGCAGTGCACACACTTTCTAAATTCTAATAACACAGATAAAAAATTTGGCAAACACTTTTTTAAACAGAGGAGAGGAGGAAGAAGAGGAAGAGGAGGAGGAGGAGGAGGAAAGGAGGGTAAAAGGAAAGAAAGGGGGAAAAGAAAGAAGGAGGGAAGGAATGTTAGGGAGGAGGGAGACATCAAGCTTGCCTCATCTGAAAAACTTTGAATTTTGGGGACCCTGTATTATTTACCTCATTATTCTAAGCCTGCCCCTGCACCCCATCCAACTAAATCCAGTTGTTAAACTAATTGGATCATGTGGATAACTATGTCTTGTTTCACACTCTGGAGGAAGGAGATTAGGCCCAGCTCACAGCTCTTAAACTGCTCTTATTAGCCTTGCAGGGATCTTTTCTAAAGAGGATACCCCACTTCCATGGGACCTATTTTTTTTAATCCTCCAATTCTACTTCCAGAACATTATCATTTTGAACAATTCTTGCAAATCTAGAGGCAACAAATTTTGATGGTAGTAGGAAGTGGCATGCTCCTTACTCTTGTCACTTACAACTGCATTTTGTAGTGAATGGTCTAGAAATCCAGAACCACTTTTTGCAAGCTCAAGTGTGACCCAGTAAAAAGAAAACCTTCTTGCATTCTTTTCAAAGTAATAGACGTGATTTTGGAATTTCTGAATTAAGTCCTTTCTTCATAGGAAAAAATAAAATCCACCTTAAAATGGTAAAATATTCAATCCAGTTTTGCCAAGTGGAGTCTAATTTCAATTCACATATTATAATTTATAATTCTGAGTCCTAGGAGCCAAAGCCCCCTTAGACCACCCCTTCTTTCCATCCAGGCTTATCATTTGGAGATCTCATAGCTTCCTTGTCTGTACACCATCTGGTGAAAGTGAAAACACTGCTAATGACCTACATGCTTTTGGGTACACAGAGACCAGGGGCTAGTTGTTAGTATCTCATTGAACTTCCCTTGTGGCTCAGACGGTAAAGGTCTACCTACAATGCGGGAGACCCGGGTTCAATCCCTGGGTCGGGAAGATCTCCTGGAGAAGGAAATGGCAACCCACTCCAGTATTCTTGCCTGGAAAATCCCATGGACGGAGGAGCCTGGTGGGATCACAAAGAGCCAGACACGACTGAGCAACTTCACTTTTGGGTGAGTGGCATCTTTGAGAACAGAGCTGATGATGCTCCTTGGGAGGAAAACGGTGAGAGGGAAGGAGGGGTAGGTACAGGGGAGAGAGGGAAAGTGTGTCGTGAAGCTTTGCTGTAGGCTTGCCAGAATCTGGTGAAGTGTGGGGTGGGGGAGGGGAGAAAGCCATTACTCACAGAAGGATTAGATGGTTAAAGAATTCGTAATAGAGACTTCCCTGCTGGACCAGTGGTTAAGACTGTGTTTCCACTGCCAGGGGTGAGAGCTCCATCCCTGTCAGGGAACTTAAGTTCCCGCATGCTGCACAGTGCACCCAAAAAAGGAAAAGAAAAGAAAAGAATTCATGATAATTAAAAGGATGTTTTTGTGTTAGAAAGGAAGAAGACAGCCATAAAAACATAATTACTGCAAAATATGCTGCACTCGACCAAATAGCCACTTGATGACTACCACTGTGCCTCTGCTCGAAAGAAACCCCAGCTCTTTCGTGAGAGGAAAAACATGGGTATTATGTCTATTTGCGTGCTCGTGTTAATGGTTCACAGTCAAGCCATTAATTAAACAATAAATCCTTACAAGATAGGACTGGATCAAATAATGCACAGAGTCTGGCAAGTAGTTTATGAGAGGATGATTCTGGAAATAGGGTCAAGCCTGGGACTCTCTGGACGCCCACCAAGCATCTGCTGTCACAGGTCTAGAAGAGTATAGACCAGTTTGAATGAGATATTATATCTGCTTGAGGGGTTTTCTTTTCCCAAATGCTACTTTGTAAAGGATGGTTTGCTTGGATTTATGAGAGAAGAGCTAATGAAAGAGAACAGCAGGACCATTCCAGGTGAGCCTGCTATAAAGAGTTCCGGTTTGAGTTAGGGATTCAGCTGACACAGCCTGCAAGGTTTGTAGTGACACCAGGCTTTTTGGTAACTTTCTGTAGTCTGTGGCCAATGGGGCAGTTTCAGCCCCGCATAAATGATTTAGTCACTAAGTCGTGTCCGACTCTTGCAACCCATGGACTGTAGCCCACCAGGCTCCTCTGTCCATGAGATTTTCCAGGCAAGAATATTGGAGTGGATTGCCATTTCTTTCTCCAACCCACATGGATTAGGAGTTTATATTTTAGTTAGAAACACCTGTCCAAGAAGTTGAGGAGTCTTTTTTTTTTATGTTTTCCCAGTTTGAGACATGATGGAGCAGACCCAGGTAGGCATGCGAACAGCATCTATTTACACACAGGCAGGGCTATGCTGTTTTCCTGGACAATCATTTTTTCCGCATTTCCTGGAGGAAGTCTTGGAATCACAAATCACAATTTGCGGCTCGCACTGAGTAATGAGTCATTGGATGGAATTTCATTTGGTAGATTTAAAGAGCGTTAGTGTTGATCTATGAAGCCAGATGATTTAAGAAATTGAAGCAGTAACAAGTAAATTGCTTTTCTCTTGTACTGCAAAATGCTTTCTAGGCGTTTTTGGCTTTTCTTTTTAAAATGGATTTATAATACTGTTTCTTGCCACCTCAAGGCTCAAGTTTTGAGCTTTGCTCTGTTGAATCCTAAATGGTTCCTCATTTCCCATGAACAGATTGTCCAATGGAGTTTTGAATATCTCGTTTTAGACCGTGGGAGCTAGAGTTTTTAAAATTCTCCTGGAAACACAAATGAATATACATTTCCTTTTAGAGGTTTTATGCCTTCTGACTGATCTCATGAAAAAAAAAAAAACACACACACATCCAAGTTCAAATTATTTAGTTTTATAATCAAGACGTGCCATTGACCAATGCACCCTCACTTGCCTTTATTTGTTTATCTGGAAGGGGAGAGGAGGTGGCCCCTAGAGGGGACAAAGAAAAGAACAAGCCTGGCTGCTTCCTTCAGGCCACTCACTGGCCTCTGAGCAGGAGAGATATGTGAGTGAACACTTCCTGTAACTGTTTGCAAAGTCCTGGGGTGGGGTAGGGGGTCAGGCAGCTGCCTCTCAGAGCAAACAGGGTACCTCCAGGAAGGCCGGAAAGGAGAATCTCTCCGCTGGAGAAGTGGAAAGACCAGAGAGCCTCCCAATGGGCCTTTTTTGTCTTTGTAAGTTCTCCTGCCGTCCCTCCCCTTGTGGACACACACCCCGCCCCCAGCAACCTCAAGGCACTATGTTGCCAGGACCCTTGAGAGTCAGTCATGGTGAGAGACAAATTGCAAGTGACACATGAAAAAAGATCCCTGTATTAATTGCCTGCATGTCACAGAAATTCCACAGATCTTGAGCTCATCGAGGGAAGGTACGGTGTGACTCAAGGTTTGTAATCCCAGAGCCCAGCTGCCAGTGTTGCCAATGGTTGATGCTCAATAAGTGTTTCAAGCTGCCGAGAAAAATAAAGTACCACAGGAGTCTGGAGGAGGGGACAGCTGACCCACAAACCGGGTCCTGGAACCGTGCAGAAGAATGTGTTGAGATGAATAAGATCTAGAATTTGAAAGAGGACTTGGGACATGTCAGGGCTCTCACTACCAGAATAGGTGAGGCATTGAAATAGGAAAGTGAAATTAATATAGCAGATTTTTCATCAGTCTGGTTCTCTAAACCACAGGGACCGCACGGTGAGCCTGGAATTCGGTGGCTTCAAGGAGACATATAAATGTACAAGAATTCAATTCATACAGCTACAGTTAGATGAGGACTTCAGGAAGATGCTGAAACAAGGCGTAATCATGGGATATTGTTGAAGCGAGCAGCTGTCCTTACAGGGTTGCTGTCAGAGATGGGGGCGGGGGACTCTGTAGGTCTGTTTGCTGGAAATGGCCCTTGGTCCTACTTCTCTTGTTACGCTGCTCATCTATACAGCTTTACATCTTGTATGTATTTTCCACTGTGGTGGCTTTTGTAAGACATAAGGTGAACAAACTGCTTATTAAGGTAAGACAATGGAGGCCCCATTTTAAAAGGTTAAGATGTACTCGAAAGTGTCAGAGCATCCCAGGAATCATTAACACTATATGGAATGCACAGCCTGGTATTTTCCAAAGGCCACACTAACCTTTTCAAGCATAGAGCAGGCTAAAAGGAATAGATTTCCTCACCATTTGATGAGCGAAGAAATCTTTTAAATGCTTATTTTTATTTACTCGCAGAAAATCATCTCTGTGGAGCTCAACACAGGGAAATGAATCCCGAACATTTTAGCAACTCACTTAAAATATCATTAGAGAGTACTTGGCTTATTAAAAGCTGAAAACAAAAGACCAGGAGACCTCTGGAACTAATAACACCTAGAGAATAAGCCAGAGCCACCTATGCCCTTGTGTTTGCCAAAAATGTCTTTGAGTTTAAACTCCTCATTGTTAAGGAGGGAAGCTTAAGTTTTGTGAAACCTTTTTTTCCCTTTAAGTATACCCACTTTTCTATGTAACTGGCTCAACACTGCTATTTGCATAATTGTCATATTTTTCTGCTTCCCAAGAGGTCTGTTAAATGGAAAGGTGAACTACAAAGCTTTGCCGAAGTGCACGTTTGTGTGTGATGTGTAATTCTCAAATCACGAAGAAAATTATATCGTTTCCATTGAGTTTATCTTACATTTCGAAACTGAGAATTCAAAACTTACTGACCCCTGAGCCACGTTTAACCTGCTTTCCTAAAACGCCGCCAAAGAACAATTTCCTGAGCCTTGACTCTTCAAATAATGTTGGTGCCATCAGCCCTGAGTTTATCAATGACCTAAAGCAAAGGCATTTTTCTTTCAGCTTTGGTTTAACGAAAAGATTTTTCAGTTGGAATCAGGGATTTCCTCACAGCGGGGCTATGTGTTAGCTAGGAGGTTAACTATCAGATGAATCCTTTATCCCCCCAAGTCTCAGTTTGTTGAACTGTGAAATGAGAGCTATCTCTAATTCCAAGCGTATTGGGTGTTTGTGTGTGAGGATGTATGCTACCCAGGTCTTGATACATAGTAGGTATTTAAGAAATATGTGATATTATCTTTTTTTCTTTTCTTTTGGAACAAGAGGACAGATAAGCGAGTATCAGTCCTGGATTTATTTCTTTTTAAATTTACTTTTATTTGGCTGAGTGAGGCCTTGGTTGTGTCATATGGGATCTTTCCTTGTGGTGCGCAGGCTCCAGAGCACATGGGCTCTCTAGTTGAGGCACGCGGGCTCTGTAGTTGTGGCGCTCATGCTTAAGTTTAGTTGTTCTATGGCATGTGGGATTTTAGTTCCCCAACCAGGGATGGAACCCACGTCCCCTACATTGCAAGGTGGATTCTTAACCGCTGGACCACCAAGGAAGTCCTGAGGATGGCACTTAAGTGAATCAGAGGGCTTGAACTTTGGCATGGGGAAGACCTAGATTTGAATTTTGCCTCTACTGCTTTTTTTTTTTTTTCTTTAAAAATTTTATTGAAGTGCAGTTGATTTACAATGCCATGTTAATTTCTGCCATACAGCAAAGTGATTCAGTTACATATACATATATATATTCTTTTTCATATCCTTTTCTATTATTGTTCATCTCTACTGCTTTTTGTGGTGGGGGAAGGGACAGGGTGATCTTGAGCATGGGAGCCTCGGCTTTTTTATTTGCCGTGTGGTCATAGGTAATAGAAATATGCATCTCCAAGTTTGTGTTGTGAGGATTAAGTGAGATAGTGCATATAAAAGCATGTAAGTGCTCAATGAGTGTTTGCTGTGGTTGGTAGTGTTATGTCCTTCACAGGAGTCATGATCAGTTTGGGGTTACTGCTGATGGTGTCCTGAAAGCATGTTCCCTCCAGATTTGCTGGGTTTTGTCTCATGACTTCTCGTATTCAGAGACAGTGAAATGTGCAACTTCCTTTCCTGTGAATGCCCTTGGAAGCCTCTTGCCCATTTCCTTCCTGAGTATGAGGAGAGGGGGGTGAGACTAGGTCCTTGCAGGTTTCCTCATTGCTGTGTGCTTCTGGCTGCAGCCGGACGGCTTCAGATTGCAGTGTGGAATGGAGAAATGGTATTCTGTGTGTGATAGTGATCAGATCAGGAAGATAACAGGGCACTTGGCATCCGGCATCTGACAACTTGTCACACAGGTCACTTTTGAGCCCTAGTTTCCCCTTGACAAGGTTAGCCACTCATGCCAAGGGTTTCATGGCCAGAATTCTTGCTGAGCAATAAACCCTGACAGAGAGGGAAAATGTAGGCTGGCAGGAAGGCTGGCATGGCCCTTAGTGTCACAGGCTGGGACTTGCATTCATATGAATGAATCGCTTATCAATTGGTTTTGCTCAGGGACCAATGCAACATAAACTGATCAGAATAAAGGGGAGTGGAAAGTATCTAAATTTCTAATAACAAGGAGTTAAATGTGTTATCATAAATCTACTTTCTGGATAGATTGTGCAATTATTTTTAAAGAAAAACTTGGTAATTAACAATAGAAAAAACTTATAATGTTAGCTGAAACAAAACATACATCATACATATATTTTATGCTATATAAATTTAGTGTAATTAGAAACTTAAAACAAGAACAACAGGCAAATCTACAAAGACAAACAGTAGATTAGTGGTTGCCTAGGGTTGGGGGATGAGGACTAAGGGGTGTGGGGTTTCTTTGGGAACTGATGAAAAATATTCTAGTATTGATTGTGGTTAGGGTTGTACATATCTGTGAATATACGAAGGAACATTGGATGGTACATTTTAAATGTGTGAGATGTATGTTATGTGAATTATATCTCGATAAAGCTGTTAACAAAAATCAACAGCAACAAACCTTATATATTATTTGCTTACAGCTTTTTAACTAAATGAGAATTATTTAACCAGATATTAATATCATCAGTGTTCTTGGTTTTGCCTTATTAGATTTACATAGTTTGTTTCTGAATACACCTCCATCCAGTTATTGAAAATGTATCAAGAGCATATTTTGCTTTAAATATAAAACCCATACAACCTGAGTCAATATTGTCCTTTGGAAGAGTCAACAAATTTCAGGATTTGATTGGTGAAAAATGTTAAAACTTAGACGTCTGCTGTTGTTAACACCCTTACTAGAAATTCATTCCTCCTATGTTCTAGCCTCCTTTGCCTTTACTTTGAGCACAACTAAAGTCTCCCTCTTACAGTGTTTCTGTGCATAAGTGATTATACGTGTGAATGCGGTATGCATGTGTGAGTGATTCTGTGTGTGCATGCATCTGTGTGTATGTGTGTGTGCACATACTGTATGTGTGCATATGATGTTAATGTTTTACTTTTTATGTGCATGGAGGCCTACATAGAAAAGAAAAAGAGCCAAAGAGATAGTTAAATACTGTGGGCTTAGATACCATTTTAGCAGAGGGCAGTGTATTTGTGGAGAAGTTGAAAGGGCTCCCCTCGTGCCTCAGAGGTAAAGAATCTGCCCACAATGCAGGAAACCTTGGTTCGATCCCTGGATTGGGAAGATCCCCTGGAGATGAAAATGGCAACTAAGGCCAGTATTCTTGCCTGGAAAATTCCGTGGACAGAGGAGCCTGGTGGGCTACAGTCCATGGAGTCACAAAGAGTCAGACACAACTGAGCGACTAACACTTTATTTTATTTGACAAGGCAAAGGAGAAGGGATTTGGGCTTCTAGGAGTGGAAAATTGTGGGAAGGTAACTATATGGGGAAAACTAATGGCAGAGAAAGATTATTTCGGTAAGGCTTGTTTGTGCAGACCCATCTCCATGTTGATTTTCTGTCTCCAGTGATATCACTTGTCTCTTCCTGGTTTGGGAGACTGGACAGAGGCTGCTTTCACAGGGAGAAATTTATACCCTGCTTTTTGGCTGAAAGAGGAAGGGCAGAAAATTCCTCTATGTCTCCTGTTTCTCAGTTGCCTTCAGCTCAGTATAACTCAGTGGTAAAGAATCCTCCTGTCAATGCGGGAGATGCAGGAGACACATGTTTGATCCCTGCCTGGGTCAGGAAGATCCCCTGGAGGAGGAAATGGCAACCCACTCCAGTATTCTTGCCTGGAGAATCCCATGAACAGGGGAGCCTGGAGGGCTACAGTCCACGGGGTTGCAAAGAGTTGGACACGACTAAGTATGCATACTCTATCTCAGTCTAATTCTTATGCCAAAGAGGCATCATATGGGGCGGTATATTCTGGTCCTCTTCATAGTGCAGCTCAAATTTAAAAGTCTTGATCTTAAATCCAATTTATAAATTCAAACAAGAATTAGTTTTTATTAAAACATTCAGAGAAGTGAGCTTCAAACCATGGATACTGAAGAACTGGTGGGAAGATGAACTTTTTCAAGTGAATAATTTTTTAAAATTAATTAATTTACTTTAACTGAAGGCTAATTATTTTGCAATATTGTAGTAGTTTTGACATACATTGACATGAATCAGCATGGGTGTACATGTGTTCCCCATCCTGAACCCCCCTCCCACCTCCCTCCCCATCCCATCCTTCTGGGTCATCTCAGTGCACCAGCCTTGAGCACCCTGTCTCATGCATCTAATCTGGACTGGTGATCTGTTTCACATATGATAATATACATGTTTCAATGATATTCTCTCAAATCATCCTACCCTAGCCTTCTCCCATAGAGTCCAAAAGACTATTCTTTACATCTGTGTCTCTTCTGCTATCTCACATATAGGGTCATCATTATCATCTTTCTAAATTCCATATATATGTGTTAGTATACTGTATTGGTGTTTTTCTTTCTGACTTGCTTCATTCTGTGTAATAGGCTCAAGTTTCATCTACCTCATTAAGTGATTCAAATGCATTCTTTTTGATGACTGAGTAATATTCCATTGTGTATATGTACCACAGCTTTCTTATCCATTCGTCTGCTGATGGACATCTAGGTTGCTTCCATGTCCTGGCTATTATAAACAGTGCTGCGATGAACATTGGGGTACATGTGTCTCTTTCAATTCTGGTTTCCTTGGTGTGTATGCCCAGCAGTGGGATTGCTGGGTCATAAGGCAGCTCTATTTCCAGTTTTTTAAGTAATCTCCACACTGTATTCCATAGTGGCTGTACTAGTTTGCATTCCCACCAACAGTGTAGGAGGGTTCCCTTTTCTCCACACCCTCTCCAGCATTTATTGCTTGTAGACTTTTGGATAGCAGCCATTGTGACTGGTGTTAGATGGTACCTCATTGTGGTTTTGATTTGCATTTCTCTGATAATGAGTGATGTTGAGCATCTTTTCATGTGTTTGTTAGCCATCTGTATGTCTTCTTTGGAGAAATGTCTGTTTAGTTCTTTGGCCCACTTTTTGATTGGGTCTTTTATTTTTCTGGAATTGAGCTGCAGGAGCTGCTTGTATATTTTTGAGATTAACTTTTTGTCAGTTGCTTTGTTTGTTATTATTTTCTCCTGTTCTGAAGGCTGCCTTTTCACCTTGCTTATAGTTTCCTTCGTTGTGCAAAAGCTTTTAAGTTTATTTAGGTCCCAGTTGTTTATATTTGCTTTTATTTCTAATATTCTTGGAGGTGGGTCATAGAGGATCCTGCTGTGATTTATGTCAGAGAGTGTTTTGCCTATGTTTTCCTCTAGGAGTTTCATAGTTTCTGTTCTTACGTTTAGATCTTTAATTCATTTTGAGTTTATTTTTGTGTATGGTGTTAGAAAGTGTTCTAGTTTCATTCTTTTACAAGTGGTTGACCAGTTTTCCCAGCACCACTCAAGTGAATAATTTGATAAAAGCTAGTCTCTCCATTGAAGTTTAATTCTGAAGGTCAGTGACTCCCTAGTTATCCCTTCCCGCCCCATGGTCACGTGTTGTTATCTTTTGTCTCCTATGATTTTGTCTTCTTCAGCCTCCCCATCCATAAAACTCTTGGTTGTCCTACAGTTTCTTCCGTTAAATAACAGAGTCCTAAAAACTGCAGAGAGAAGAGAATGTTCAGAGTGGTCTTATTTATACACCAGCAGCCCCTTTTCCACATTACTGCCATGCTTTTTATACTGAAAGGCAAGGAACAGCTGTTTCTCTTGGCTTTAGTGTCCAGCTCAGCTGTTTCATATTCATCCTGTTGCCTTAAGCATCTGTTGACAGGTGGGAAAGCTCACTGTGAAGAGAAGCATTGTTGCCTTGGGTGGCTTCGGCCTAAGACAGGCCTGACCCCTTTGTCTGGCCCTGGAGCAGAACGTGTGTGTTCCTCCCGGTCCTCATTAAGCACAGCTGTTGGGTACATTTTAGTAGATGAGAACCATTTCCGCAGCATCTCTGTTCTGAGAAGCGAGCAGCAGTGTCCAGAATGTAACTGGACGAGGCCTGTGTGCAACGGAATGTCTGTAAGTGGCTGGATCTCACTGTGGAGAAACCAGCCCGTTATTAGTCCTCCTTGTCTCAGAAATAGAGCTTTTCGCTCAAATCCCCTCCTAGGCCCTCATTTTAGCCCGGAGAACCTGGCAACCGAGAGGCTCTTTGGTTGCAACCCTTCGTTCTACAGACGAGACGGATGTCCCTGTTAGCAAAGTGTTTTGCTTTTTAATAAAGCCAGTTAGTGGCGTTTTGTATGCTCCTAATAATACCACAGTATTTCAGAGTTGTTTCCTGGCCTCTTTTGGTCACGTTTCTGGAAAACCTCTTTCTCTTCATGTTTATGATTTGGGCTTTAATCCAGGATATTGAAATGGTAGATTGCTCACAGGATTTATAGTTAGCTTTCAGAGATACCTTAAAAGGAAGAAAAGTTCTAGAAAAATGAAAGCCCTGAAACAGTTTCTTAAGAACTGTTCTTGTTTGAAATTTGAAAAACAAAACAACCCCCAGCATCCCTTTGCCCCCCACTACCTTCTGTTGTATTCTATGGATGTAACCATTGCCACACGCAGTGGTGGAAAAGTATGTGTGATGAGTGGAATTTATATATTCACCCGATGTAAAATGCCCTGAGACTTTCCACATTGGGTGTAAAAGCTTGGGCCTGGGAACCTCACTAATGACTTTTTAAGAGCAGTTCTTTACAGAGCCCAAGTCTTCAATCTTGTAAGTGGACCATCAACCCCAGTGATAGCCCACTTTGAAGGAGGCCTCATAAAGACAAGGTACAGGCTCTTTCTAGTGGCTTTAGCTAATAGAAAACCTGGAAGGGGAAAGTGAAATTGTCCTCAGATTTCACAGGGTAAAAGGAGAAAATCTCTAGAAATTTTGAGAAGTGACAAGAATTTAAAAATTTGGATTTGAAATGCAAGAAGTAGCAGGGGATGATGAAAAACACTTAAAAGTGCTTGCTTTTTTTATTGGCAGTGATAAAAATGTCTCAACTTGCTTGCCTCTGGATCACTCACCTAACAGAATAAATCAAGGGTGAACAAAATTTCTTAGGAAAAGGCAAGAATCTGAAGGACAAAGCTGGTCACCTAAAGGCTTTACCTCTGCGGTCATTTCCCCATTTGGGACACTGGGTTCCTGGTCCATCCTAGCGAGGCCTGTGTGGTCTGCAGGATCCACAGGCCCCTTTCCATTTGCATTTTTATTATAGGTTCTCTCTCTAAATTAGATGCATTCATGTAAAACTGTTCTATGTAAAGCTTGCTACTTATATAAGAGAGTTAGTGTAGGGTCTGGTATTATCTTGAGATAATGTATGATATTGTTAAGCCAATGTTCATCTTTCTGGCTTGATACCAAAGACCCTGGTGAGATTGATAAGAGCAGGACCATCCTGACACCCTTAGGTTCCCTATTGTTTGATTTTGTAAACGTGACATAATTATATTTCATAGGAAACACAAACAGTAGATATGTTATCCATAGACACAAAGTGATTCTAAGACAACTTTAGGACAGAGACTCAAAAGAAATCACCTGAAATTCCACCATCATGTCATTGTAATTGTAAGGGAGTGGTTTTCGTCTTTTTCATTCTCTATGTTTCTTTTGTCAGGACAAGTCATAATGTACATACAAGGTTTGGTTTTGTTTGATTTTTTTTAAATACTGTAAGTCTACAAGTAATGTTTATACTTCTCTTTGTGCTCATCTGTATTTTCTCCATTTTCAATAATGAAAATTTACTATAAAAATTTGTACCAAAATTGTTACACAAGAAGAAGGTATCCATTTCCTATGGCACAATATAATTTTAACATCCTAACTGAGGCCTCTTCAGATCCGTATTATCTACTAGTTTAACAGCTCAGATATTAATAATCCTCAAATAGAAAGTACACATAAGGGTTTTGCATCCTTTTTAAACCTGATGTTCACAGACTAAAACCTAGTCATTGACAAACGAGTACATCTTCTTGACAGTTATTTGGCCCATCATCCTATACATAGATTTTCTCACGTTTCACGTTATCTCCTTAGGAGTGACACCCAGAAATGGGATTACTGGGTCAAAGGTTCTGAATCTATTTTAAGGCTCTTGATACATGGTGGCAAATTGCTTTCCAAAAGGGAATCTGTGCTAGTTGACGTGGCTCACAAAGGCAAGGCTGAGTCTTCCTTCAGGCCCACACGTGAGTGAATTAATCATTTTGAAAACTACTTAAAAATGTTTTTGAAGTTGATTTACAGTGTCACGTTAGTTTCAGGTGTACAGCAAAGTGATTCAGTTACACACACACAACTTTCTTTTACAGATTCTTTTCCCTTATAGGTTATCACAAAATATTGAGTTTCCTGTGCTATGCAGTAGGGCCTTCTTGCTTATCTATTTTATATATAGTAGTGTGTATCTGTTAATCCCAAACTCCTAATTTATCTCTTCCTGACTTTCCCCTTTGGTAACCATAAGTTTGTTTTCTATGTCTGTGAGTCTATTTCTGTTCTGTAGATAAATTTATCTGTATCGTTTTTTGGATTCCACATGTTAGCAATAGCATATGATATTTGTCTTTCTCTTTTTAAGTGAGATATAACTTGCATACAGTAAAATGCAGAAATCCTCAGTGCATTTGCTTAGCGAATTTTTATTGGGTTGGCCAAAAACTTTGTTCGAGTTTTCCCATAAGAAAAACCCAAACGAACTTTTTGGCCAACCCAATACATAGGTCCATCTGTAAAAATACTATGCGGATCAAAATTATACACCAGGATATTTATATTTTCATCATCCCCAGAAGGTTCCTTCATACCCCAGTCAGTATCTGTTCCTTGTCAGAGGTAACCATTATTCTGAAAGGCCCTCATGATCCTTAGGAAAGTTTCTTTTCTCTTTGGAAGTAATTTGACAGATGATTTCTCAGGGAAGATCTCCATGTTCTTGGACCCACGCAGACTTCTCCCACCTCATGTCGGCAGGCCAGAGCAGAGGTGCACCATCTTTATTTCATTTCTGCCCAGTTGCCTATACAGAACTTAGCTTATTACGTGCTCTGGTTGTCTTAGGAGAACTTGTGACTGTACCCAGCATACCCACTAGTTTTTGTCTTTACTCCAGGAGTGGACAAAACCAACTGCCATCTGTTCCAAACCACATGAGGTAGCAGGTAGGGGTGATGAAGGTGTGTTACAGAAATAAAGCAGAAGCAATGCTGCCTTTAAAAGATACTCCCCTCCCTCCACATGCCCTCTGGCTGTCTTCTTTCTATAGATGAATTAAAACAGAGGGCGTGTGAAGTGTGTGGTTTGCAGATCTTGCAATACTTTGCCAGAATGGAATTGCACTTTGTACTGAAGTCCTCGGATGCGGGGGTGGCTCCTCCCGGATGACACCACCCTTATGGCAGAAAGTGAAGAGGAGCTAAAAAGCCTCTTGATGAAAGTGAAAGAGGAGAGTGAAAAAGTTGGCTTAAAGCTCAACGTTCAGAAAATGAAGATCATGGCATCTGGTCCCATCACTTCATGGGAAATAGATGGAGAAACAGTGGAAACAGTGTCAGACTTTATTTTCTGGGGTTCCAAAATCACTGCAGATGGTGATTGCAGCCATGAAATTGAAAGATGCTTACTCCTTGGAAGAAAAGTTATAACCAACCTAGATAGTATATTCAAAAGCAGAGACATTACTTTGCCGACTAAGGTCCGTCTAGTCAAGGCTATGGTTTTTCCTGTGGTCATGTATGGATGTGAGAGTTAGACTGTGAAGTAAGCTGAGCACCGAAGAATTGATGCTTTTGAACTGTGGTGTTGGAGAAGACTCTTGAGAGTCCCTTGGACTGCAAGGAGATCCAACCCTGGGATTTCTTTGGAAGGAATGATGCTAAAGCTGAAACTCCAGTACTTTGGCCACCTCATGTGAAGAGTTGACTCACTGGAAAAGACTCTAATGCTGGGAGGGATTGGGGGCAGGAGGAGAAGGGGATGACTGAGGATGAGATGGCTGGATGGCATCACGGACTTGATGGACGTGAGTCTGAGTGAACTCCGGGAGATGGTGATGGACAGGGAGGCCTGGCATGCTGCGATTCATGGGGTCCCAAAGAGTCGGACACGACTGAGCAACTGAACTGAACTGAACTGAACTCCTCAGAAGTATGAAAATAGTGTCTCATAGGGTGAGTAGGACTGGCTGAGGATATGTTATGCTTGTGTTTGTGCATCCGGTTTGAAGTGTAGGATCAGAGAGTGAATACTCATTTGCTCAGACTAATGACTCATTTTGCTGTTGATTTTGATGAAAATCACGGCTCCTAATTTTCCATGAAAGCTTTATCCAGCTGCCTTCATCTTTACTGTTATGGACTGTCTCTTCTGAAGTAAAAAATACACCTTAAATCAGCTCTAGTAACCAGGTAGAGATCAACATCAGGGTTAAGATCCTCATAGGCAAGAACTTAGGAGCCAACAGCAGTTGCAGGTATACATCAGGTGTCCAGATCAGAAACTGAGACATCTAGCCCTAAATGAAAGATGAGGGAGCCAGTCTTCAATGATGGAATGTGTGCTTTCATGTGCTGTTACTCATTAGATTTCACAATAAGATAAGAAAGATATTATTCCTCTTTGATGAGGAGGAGAATGAAACTTGTTCAAAGTCTCACAGTTAAATTTCTTCTTTTCCATCCCCTCTTTGCCTTCTATTGATACATTTCAAGATGTGTATCCTCCTCCTGCTTTCCGTCTCCTTTTTATCCTTTTGTTCTTTGCTGTGACAGACTGTGCCATAACAAATGGTCTCTGATCCAAGGTGGTATGCCCTTCAAGGTCACCTCCAATCTTGATTCCTTTGTGAAGTCTTCCCTGGAACTGTGGACCATAGTAAGGCCATGAATCTATGACCTTGAGTCTTGCAGCTCTAGCTGATATCTTTGGCAGCCCCACAACAGCTATAGAAGTTGCATGCATAGAGCACTCAGTGTTTCCTAGGCTTGAATAACGCTATGAGAAAGATGGGGTTCTGATTCAGAAGATAGCTTTTGTAGCCACAGTCAGTGTAAAAGTACAAATAGTCTCTGAATGTTCCAAGGGCTCCTGAGTGATTTCTGATCATTGGAAGCTCTTTAGTTCCCCAACTACTGTCTTAAAATCAATATCGTCATCCAACACTGATCATTCAGTTTATTCCTTTGCCACCCTCCCCACTCGCAGGCATAAACCACTTGACTGTATTTTATTTTACTGTTTCACCAGGGAGCTTTCAAGCTTCTTAATTAATAACAAAAGCATATTAAGCTAGACAGAAATGGCCTGACCATAGTACATTCCTTTACTGAGTATCTGCAGTCTGGTCCCCCTCTGGCATAGGCTTTGGGAGCTCCCATTCTCTCCAGTGACCTGTGAGCAGTTCACACCTACAGCACTAGATCAGAGCAGACATGAAATTCCAACACCAGCAGGTTGTTATAGGTGTTCTCTGAAAAGAACAGTGGTAACGTAATTAGTGCATCTAACTATCAGGGTGTTCACACACTTTATATTTTCAAAGGACCACAGCAGTGCTGTGCAGTAGAAATATAATGTGTGTCACATATATAATTTAAAATTTCCTAGTAGTCACATTAAAACTGTCAAAAGAAACATGTAAAATTAATTTTTAATACATTTTATTTAGCCTAATACATTAAAAATATCATTTCAATGTGGAAATACTATAAAAGAGATTTTACAATCTATTTTGGTACAAAGTCTTGGAAAATCAGGTGTGTAATATATGTACACACCACATTTCATTTTGGACTGGCCACATTTCAAGTGTTTAAGAGCCATGTGTGGCCACTGGCTACCATATCGGATAGTCCAGGCCCAAAGGAACTTGTAGTGCAACTTGTCTTATGAAGATGGACCTAGGTTTGTTCATTTTTCCAGTGGTCATGTATGGATGTGAGAGTTGGACTATAAAGAAAGCTGAGTGTCAAAGAATTGATGCTTTTGAACTGTGGTGTTGGAGAAGACTCTTGAGAGTCCCTTGAACTGCAAGGAGATCCCACCAGTCCATCCTAAAGGAGATCAGTTCTGAGTGTTCATTGGAAGGACTGATGTTGAAGCTGAAACTCCAATACTTTGGCCACCTGATGCGAAGAACTGACTCATTGGAAAAGACCCTGATGCTGGAAAAGATTGAAAGCAGGAGAAAAGGACGACAGAGGATGAGATGGTTGGATGGCATCACCAACTCAATGGACATGAGTTTGGGTAAACTCTGGGAGTTGGTGATGGACAGAGAAGCCTGGCGTGCTGCAGTCCACAGGGTCACAAAGAGTCAGACACAACTGAGTGACTGAACTGAACTGAAGGTTTGTTCATGGGTTAATTAAAAAAAAAAAGTTTATCAAACCTTGACTCTGTGCTAGGCACTGAAGGGGGAAATGAAAGATTGCATTACAGTGTCTGCCATCAAAGCAGCCACATGTAAGAAGTGAAGTCATTCTGGCTATAATTTATAATGTCTCCAACTACAAGGCAGTTTTTGTGATGAATTCTCAAGCAAGTGATTTACATAGTAAAATACTGTCTTTAGAGGAAAAAGTAATCCTTGTCAGGTGAAGTAGTTAGGAATGTTTCATGGAAGACAAGGGAATGGAACAAATAGAATATTTATCAAAGGTGGAGAAAGGGGAGTCAACATTTAAGGCAGTGGGTAGAGCTCAAGCAAAGATGTAGGAGTGGTTAAGTATCAGAAGCATTTTAAGAGAGTGAGTAGATTAGCTTGGCTATAACTGCGAATTCACATAAAGGGAATTGTATAAAGAGAGGTGGGGTTTCTTTTGGCTGTGATATAGAGAGGTGAAATGTTTAGAGAGGTGGCTAAGGTGCTTCTGTTAATAACCACAATGAATATAATAATAGCAGCTGCCATTTGAGTGATTGGCGATCAGTCCCTCTACTAAGCACTTTGTATGTATTATGTCACTGAATCTTCCAAATGAGAAAGCTGTCTCTACAGAGGTTGAACAACTTGCCTTAGGTCACACATTTAAAAATAAAAATTAAAAAAAAAAAGTCAGCAGAGCAAAAGTTTGAATCTGAATGTATCTGAGTCCAGAGCATTCAGCTGAACCGTTAGCAGTGATGCTCCTGAGAAGGTTGGGGGCTGTGATCTGTGTGCTTTGTGTCACAGAAGGCCCCTACCTCTGTTGGCAGAGGTACTACAAGGGTGCTGAGGTATCATGTCAACATATGGTAGAGAATCTCCAGCCATGAATTCTCAGCAATTTATTTCTTCTGAAAAGATCCAAATGGGCCCAGTTCGTATGATACCTCTATACTGGGTCTGTACAACCCAATGTCCTATTACTTGGTTTCTTCTTTTCTCTTTCTTCAGTATCCTAAAGTCATATGAGAATGCCAGAACCTTCATAGACCACTTAGTTCAATATTCTGATCTTGTTTGTTATTGTTGTTGTTCAGTCACTAAATTATGTCCGACTGCTCATGAACCCATGGACTGCACCATGCCAGGCTTCCCTGTTGTTCACTATTTCCTGGAATTTGCTCAAACTCATGTCCATTGAGTCAGTGATGCCATCCAACCATCTCATCCTCTTTCATCCCCTTCTCATCCTGCCTTCAATCTTTCTCAGAATCAGGGTGTTTTCTAATGAGCTGGCTCTTCGTCTCAGGTGGCCAAAGTATTGGAGCTTCAGCTTCAGCATCAGTCCTTTCAATCAATTCAGGGTTGATTTCCTTTAGGATTGACAGGTTTGATCTCCTTGATGTCCAAGGGACTGTCAAGAGTCTTCTGTAGTACCACAGTTTGAAAGCATCGATTATTCAGTGCTCAACCTTTATGGTCCAACTCTCACACCCTTACATGAGTACTGGAAAAAACATAGATTTCACTGTACGGACCTTTGTTGGCAAAGTGTTATCTCTGCTTTTTAATATTCTGTTTAGGTTTGTCATAGGTTTTCTTCCAAGGAGCAAGCGTCTTTTAATTTCATAGCAACAGTCACCACCCACAGTGACTTTGGAGCCCAAGAAAATAAAATCTGTCACTGCTTCCACTTTTCATTCTTCTGTTTGATCTTATGTATCCATTTGATCTTTTTCCCCTTTCTATTTCATCTTCCATATCTGATCTTATAGGAAGAAAAAACTTCCCGAGGCCCAGAGAGGAAAGGACTTGCCCAAAGTCATGGGGTTGTAAAAGTGGCAGATCTGTGTCCCCATTAGGCTTTTTTCCACTCAGAGAACTATGCTAATATTTTCAAAAGGCCTCAATAGAAAGCAACATATTCAGAATTAGAAGTGCATTTCAATGACTCTGATTAATTGTTTCAGCTGTCTAAGGCTCTTTAACAATTTAATAACTTTATCATAGATGATAGGTATCCCTGAATTAAGAAATGAATTTCAGCAATGACTGCTTGGAAACGAGTTTCTGTTAAGTGGACTTGGTAGTCTTATGAACTTTGATAAAATCAGATGTCCTTCAAAAGGAAAAAATACTGATCCTGCTGAATAGAATAAAATTTTGCTTATGAATGCAGCACATCTCTAAAACTTACATTTAAAAAAAAGCACATGCTTTTATTTATTTATTTAATTTATTTATTTTTAACTAATTAATTTATTTTACTTTACAATATTGTATTGCTTTTGCCATACATTGACGTGAATCCTCAATGAATGAACATATGTTCCCCATCCTGAACTCCTCTCGCACCTCCCTCCCCATCCCATCCCTCTGGGTCATCCCAGTGTACCTGCCCCGAGCACCCTGTATCATGCATCAGACCTGGACTGGCGATTCGTTTCACATATGATATTTTACATATTTCAATGCCATTCTCCCATATCATCCCACCCTCGCCCTTTCCCACAGAGTCCAAAAGACTGTTCAGTACATCTGTGTCTCTTTTGCTGTCTCACATACACGGTTGTTGTTACCTTCTTTCTAAATTCCATATATATGCGTTAGTATACTATATTGGTGTTTTTCTTTCTGGCTTACTTCACTCTGTATAATTGGCTCCAGTTTCATCCACCTCATTAGAACTGATTCAAATGTATTCTTTTTAATGGCTGAGTAATATTCCATTGTGTATATGTACCACAGCTTTTTATCCATGCATCTGCCAATGGACATCTAGGTTGCTTCCATGTCCTGGCTATTATAAACAGTGCTGTGATGAACATTGGGGTGCATGTGTCTCTTTCAATTCTGGTTTCCTCAGTGTGTATGCCCAGCAGTGGGATTGCTGGGTCATATGGCAGTTCTACTTCCAGTTTTTTAAGGAATCTCCACACTGTTCTCCATAATGGTTTTAATAGTTTGTATTTCTACCAACAGTGTAAGAGGACTCCCATTTCTCCACACCCACTCCAGCCTTTATTGTTTGTAGACTTTTGGATCGCAGCCATTCTGAAAGGCGTGAGATGGTACCTCATTGTGGTTTTCATTTGCATTTCTCTAATAATGAGTGATGCTTAGCATCTTTTCATGTGCTTGTTAGCCATCTGTATGTCTTCCTTGGAGAAATGTCTGTTTAGTTCTTTGGCCCATATTTTGATTCCTCCAGTTCCATTCTTCTTTCTCAAGATTGCTTTGGCTATTTGAGGTTTTATGTATTTCCATACAAATTGTGAAATTATTTGTTCTAGTTCTCTGAAAAATACCGTTGGTAGCTTGATAGGGATTGCATTGAATCTATAGATTTCTTTGGGTGGTATAATAATTTTCACTATATTGATTCTTCCAATCCATGAACACAGTATATTTCTCCAACTATTTGTGTCTTCTTTGATTTCTTTCACCAGTGTTTTATAGTTTTCTATATGTAGGTCTTTTGTTTCTTTAGGTACATATATTCCTAAGTATTTTATTCTTTTCATTGCAATGGTGAATGGAATTGTTTCCTTACTTTCTCTTTCTGTTTTCTCATTGCTAGTGTATAGGAATGCAAGAGATTTCTGTGTGTTAATTTTACATCCTGCAACTTTACTATATTCATTGATTAGCTCTAGTAATTTTCTGGTGGAGTCTTTAGGGTTTTCTGTGTAGAGGATCATGTCATCTGCAAACAGTGAGAGTTTTACTTCTTCTTTTCCAATTTGGATTCCTTTTATTTCTTTTTCTGCTCTGACTGCTGTGGCCAAAACTTCCAAAACTATGTTGAATAGTAGTGGTGAGACTGGGCACCTTTGTCTTGTTCCTGACTTTAGGGGAAATGCTTTCAATGTTTCACCATTGAGGATAATGTTTGCTGAGGGTTTGTCATATACAACTTTTATTATGTTGAGTTATGTTCCTTCTATTCCTGCTTTCTGGAGGGTTTTTATTATAAATGGATGTTGAATTTTGTCAAAGGCCTTCTCTGCATCTATTGAGATAATCATATGGCTTTTATTTTTCAATTTGTTTATGTGGTGAATTACATGGATTGATTTGCAGATATTGAAGAATCCTTGCATCCCTGGGATAAAGCCCACTTGGTCATGGTGTATGATCTTTTTAATGTGTTATTGGACTCTGATTGCTAGAATTTTGTTAAGGATTTTTGCATCTGTGTTCATCAGTGATACTGGCCTGTAGTTTTCTTTTTCTGTGGCATCTTTGTCAGGTTTTGGTATTAGGGTGATGGTGGCCTCATAGAATGAGTTTGGAAGTTTACCTTCCTCTGCAATTTTCTGGAAGAGTTTGAGTAGGATAGGTTAGCTCTTATCTAAATTTTTGGTAGAATTTAGCTGTGAAGCCGCCTGGTCCTGGGCTTTTGTTTGCTGGAAGATTTCTGATTACAGTTTCAATTTCCGTGCTTGTGATGGGTCTTAAGATTTTCTATTTCTTCCTGGTTCAGTTTTGGAAAGTTGTACTTTGCTAAGAATTTGTCCATTTCTTCCACGTTGTCCATTTTATTGGCATATAATTGCTGATAGTAGTCTCTTACGATCCTTTGTATTTCTGTGTTGTCTGTTGTGATCTCTCCATTTTCATTTCTAATTTTATTGATTTGATTTTTCTCCTTTTGTTTCTTGATGAGTCTGGCTAATGGTTTGTCAATTTTATTCACCTTCTCAAAGAACCAGCTTTTGGCTTTGTTGATTTTTGCTATAGTCTCTTTTGTTTCTTTTGCATTTATTTCTGCCCTAATTTTTAAGATTTCTTTCCTTCTACTAACCCTGGGGTTCCTCCTTTCTTCCTTTTCTAGTTGCTTTAGGTGTAGAGTTAGGTTACTTATTTGACTTTTTTCTTGTTTCTTGAGGTATGCCTGTATTGCTATGAACCTTCCCCTTAGTACTGCTTAGGACACTTTACAGTGTCCCACAGATTTTGGGTTGTTGTGTTTTCATTTTCATTCGTTTCTATGCATATTTTTATGTCTTTTTTGATTTCTTCTGTGATTTGTTGGTTATTCAGCAGCGTGTTGTTCAGCCTCCATATGTTGGGATTCTTACTGGTTTTTCTCCTGTAATTGACATCTAATCTTACTGCATTGTGGTCAGAAAAGATGCTTGGAATGATTTCAATTTTTTTGAATTTTCCAAGGCTAGATTTATGGCCCAGGATGTGACCTATCCTGGAGAAGGTTCTGTGTGTGCTTGAGAAAAAGGTGAAATTCATTGTTTTGGGGTGAAATGTCCTATAGATATCAATTAGGTCTAACTGGTCTATTGTATCATTTAAAGTTTGCGTTTCTTTCTTAATTTTCTGTTTAGTTGATCTATCCATAGGTGTGAGTGGGGTATTAAAGTCTCCCACTATTATTTATTGTTGATTTCCCCTTTCATACTTGTTAGCATTTGTCTTACATATTGCGGTGCTCCTACGTTGGGTGCATATATATTTATAATTGTTATATCTTCTTCTTGGATTGATCCTTTGATCATTATGCAGTATCCATGTTTGTCTCTTTTCACAGCCTTTGTTTTAAAGTCTATTTTATCTGATATGAGTATTGCTACTCCTGCTTTCCTTTGGTCTCTGTTTGCATGGAATATCTTTTTCTAGCCCTTCACTTTCAGTCTGTATGTGTCCCCTGTTTTGAGGTGGGTCTCTTGTACACAACATATAAAGGGGTCTTGTTTTTGCTTCCATTCAGCCAGTCTTTGTCTTTTGGTTTGGAAAGGATCTATTCTCGATCCTTTCTCCAATTCAACCCATTTACATTTAAGGTAATTATTAATAGGTATGATCCCATTGCCATTTACTTTATTGTTTTGGGTTCTGGTCTGTACACCCTTTCTGTGTTTCCTGTCCTAGAGAGTATCCTTTAGCATTTGTTGGACAGCTGGTTTGGTGGTGCTGAATTCTCTCAGCTTTTGCTTGTCTCTAAAGCTTTTGATTTCTCCTTCATATTTGAGTGAGGTCCTTGCTGGGTACAGTAATCTCGGCTGTAGGTTATTTTCTTACATCACCTTAAGTATGTCTTGCCATTCCCTCCTGGTCTGAAGAGTTTCTGTTGGAATATCAGCTGTTACCCTTTTGGGAATCCCCTTGTGTGTTATTTGTTGTTTTTCCCTTGCTGCTTTTAATATTTGTTCTTTGTGTTTGATCTTTGTTAATTTGATTAATATTTGTCTTGGGGTGTTTTGCCTTCGATTTATCCTGCTTGGGACTCTGGGTTTCTTGGAGTTGGCTGATAATTTCCTTCCCCGTTTTAAGGAAGTTTTCAACTATTATCTCCTCAAGTATTTTCTCATGTTCTTTCTTTTTGTATTATTCTTCTGGGACTCCTATCTTTCGAATGTTGGGGCGTTTTAACATTGTCCCAGAAGTTTCTGAGATTTCCTCATTTCTTTTAATTCGTTTTTCTTTTTTCCTCTCTGTTTCATTTATTTCTACCATACTATCTTCTATCTCACTTATTCTATCTTCTGCCTTCCTTATTCTACTGTTGGTTCCCTCCAGAATGTTTTTGACCTCATTTATTGCTTTATTCATTATATATTAACTCTTTTTTATTTCTTCTAGGTCCTGTTAAACCTTTCTTGCATCTTCTCGATCCTTTCTCCAGGCTATTTATCTGTAACTCCAATTTGTTTTAGAGATTTTTGAATCATTTTCACTATCATTATTTAGAATTCTTTATCAGGTAGATTCCCTATCTCTTCCTCTTTTGTCTGGTTTGTAGGCATTTATCCTGTTCCTTTCACAGCATCATCTTTCAGGATTTGAAATAGCTCAACTGGAATTCCATCACCTCCACTAGCTTTGTTCATAGTGATACTTTCTAAGGCCCACTTGACTTCACATTCCAGGATGTCTGGCTCTAGACAGACAGTGAAAGTGCTGCACTCAATATGCCAGCAAGTTTGGAAAACTCAGCAGTGGCCACAGGACTGGAAAAGGTCAGTTTTCATTCCAATCCCAACGAATGCTCAAACTACCACACAATTGCACTCATCTCACAAGCTAGTAAAGTAATGCTCAAAATTCTCCAAGCCAGGCTTCAGCGATACGTGAACCGTGAAATTCCAGATGCTCAGGCTGGTTTTAGAAAAGGCAGAGGAACCAGAGATCAAATTGCCAACATCCGCTGGATCATGGAAAAAGGAAGAGAGTTCCAGGAAAACATCTATTTCTGCTTTATCGACTATGCCAAAGCCTTTGACTGTGTGGATCACAATAAACTGTGCAAAATTCTGAAAGACATGGGAATACCAGACCACGTGACCTGCCTCTTGAGAAACCTGTATGCAGGTCAGGAAGCAACAGTTAGAACTGGACATGGAACAACAGACTGGTTCCAAATAGGAAAAGGAGTACGTCAAGGCTGTATATTGTCACCCTGCTTTTTTAACTTATATGCAGAGTACATCATGAGAAACGCTGGACTGGAAGAAACACAAGCTGGAATCAAGATTCCTGGGAGAAATATCAATAACCTCAGATATGCAGATGACACCACCCTTATGGCAGAAAGTGAAGAGGAACTCAAAAGCCTCTTGATGAAAGTGAAAGAGGAGAGTGAAAAAGTTGGCTTAAAGCTCAACATTCAGAAAACGAAGATCATGGCATCTGGTCCCATCACTTCATGGGAAATAGATGGGGAAACAGTGGAAACAGTGTCAGACTTTATTTTGGGGGGCTCCAAAATCACTGCAGCCATGAAATTAAAAGACGCTTACTCCTTGGAAGAAAAGTTCTGACCAACCTAGATGGCATATTCAAAAGCAGAGACATTACTTTGCCGACTAAGGTCCGTCTAGTGAAGGCTATGGTTTGTCCAGTGGTCATGTATGGATGTGAGAGTTGGACTGTAAAGAAGGCTGAGCACCGAAGAATTGATGCTTTTGAACTGTGGTGTTGGAGAAGACTCTTGAGAGTCCCTTGAACTGCAAGGAGATTCAACCAGTCCATTCTGAAGGAGATCAGCCCTGGGATTTTTTTGGAAAGACTGATGCTAAAGTTGAAACTCCAGTACTTTGGCCACTTCATGTGAGGAGTTGACTCATTGGAAAAGACTCTGATGCTGGGAGGGATTGGGGGCAGGAGGAGAAGGGGACGACAGAGGATGAGATGGCTGGATGGCATCACGGACTCGATGGACGTGAGTCTGAGTGAACTCCGGGAGATGGTGATGGACAGGGAGGCCTGGCGTGCTGCGATTCATGGGGTCGCAAAGAGGCAGATACAACTGAGCAACTGAACTGAACTGAACTGATCCTGTTCCTTTTCCTGCTGGGTATTTCTCTGCCTTTTCATCTTGTTTATATTGCTGTGTTTGTGGTGGCCTTTCCGTTTTCTGGCAGTTTGTGGTTCCTCTTTATTGTGGAGGTTCCTCGCTTGGGTGGGGTTGCATGGGTGGCCTGTCAAGGTTTTCTGGTTAGGGAAGCTTGTGTTGGTATTCTGGTGGGTAGAGCTGGATTTCTTCTTTCTGGAGTGGTATGAAGTGTCCAGTAATAAGTTTTGAGATGTCAGTGGGTTTGGTGTGACTTTGATCAGCCTGTATATTAAGGCTCAGGGTTATGTTGCTGTGTTGCTGTAGAATTTGCGTGGTATGTCTTGCTCTGGAGCTTGTTGGCCCTTGGGTAGCGCTTGGTTTCAGTGTAGGTATGGAGGCGGTTGATGAGCTCCTATTGATTAATGTTCCCTGGATTCAGGAGTTCTCTGATGTTCTCGGGATTTGGACTTAAGCCTCCTGCCTCTGCTTTTCAGTCTTATTCTTACAGTAGCCTCAAGACTTCTCCATCTCCTTTTGAAGACAATGGGCCACCTTTCTGGGTGCCTGATGTCCTCTGCCAGCATTCAGAAGTTGTTCTGTGGAATTTGCTCGGTGCTCAAATGTTCTTTCAATGAATTTGTGGGGGAGAAAGTGGTCTCCCCATGCTATTCCTCCACCATCTTAGGACCGCCTCTCAAGCACATGCTTTTGAAATTAAAACCTTACTCCAAATATGATTCCAGTTGGAGAACAAATAATAAAAATAGTCATACTTACAGTTAAAAAGCCTTCCCAGATAATCACAGAGTGGAGGCCAATCATTCTGGCAAGTGTTCAAGCTACCTTCCTTATCTGACAAACCACTTACAACTCATCACTTAGAGGCCCTCAAAGGTACCACTACTTTTAATTTTTTTGTCCTTTTCCTTCTGACCTCTAACAGCATTTTACTTTACAGACTCCTTTGCCCAATAATACACTGTCTATTTTTCTACTTTCCTTGGAAGAAATCACAGTGTAGAAGCTGAAGGCCTGAAATAACTGGTTGCTACTTAATTTTTGCTGCTTTTTCTTGTGTCTGCTGGGACCTGGTATTTGTCATGCTCTTAAGCAGAACCAAGAGGGACCAAAAGAGGCAAAGGCTGTCCCTGCCATAGTGAAGCATAGTCATTTCAGAGAACAGAACAAAAATCACAAAACAATTAGCAAATTAAATACAAGATAACAGGGGCCTACTGTATAGCACAAGGAACTATGTTTAATATCTTGTAATAACCTATAATGAGAACTTGAAAAAGAATTTATATATGTATATATATATATATATATATATATGTGTGTGTGTGTGTGTGTGTGTGTGTGTATCTGCATCACTTGGCTTTACACAATAAACATTGTAAGTCAACTGTGTTGTTGTTGTTCAGTCGCTAAGTCGTGTCTCACTCTTTGCAACCCTGTGGACTGCAGCACGCCAGGCTTCCCTATCCTACACTCTCTACCAGAGCTTGCTCAAATTCATGTTCATTGAGTGGATGATGCCATCCAAACACCTCATTCTCTGCAGCCCCCTTCTCTTCCTGCCCTCATCTTTCTCAACATCAGGGTCTTTTCCAATGAGTTGACTATTCTCATCAGGTGGCTAAATATTGGAGGTGGAGCTTCAGCTTCAGCATCAGTCCTTCCAGTGAATATTCAGGGTTGATTTCCTTTATCACTGACTGGTTTTATCTCCTTGATGTACAAGGGATTCTCGAGTCTTCTGTAGCACCACACTTTGAAAGCATCAGTTCTTTGGGCTAGTCTTTCTTTATGGTCCAATCCTCATACCCGTGCATGACTACTTGAAAAACCGTAGCTTTGGCTATACAGACCTTTGTCAGCAAAGTAATGTTTCTGCTTTTTAATATGCTGTCTAGGTTTGTCACAGCTTTTATTCCAAAGAGCAAGCGTCTTTTAATTTTGTGGCTGCAGTAACTGTTCTGCAGTGATTTTGGAGCCCAGGAAGAGAAAAGCTGCTACTGTTTCCGCTTTTCCACACCTATTTGCCATGAGATGATGGGACTGGATGCCATGATCTTCATTTTTCGAGTGCTGAGTTTTAAGGTAGTTTTTTTTCACCCTCCTGTATCACTTTCATGAAGAGGCTCTTTAGTTCCTTTTCAGTTTATGTCATTAGAGTGGTATCATCTACTTATCAGAGAATTTTATATTTCTCCCATCAATCTTGATTCCAGCTTGTGATTCATGCAGCCCAGCATGTTGCATGATGTAATATGCATATAAGTTGAATATGCAGGGGTTCTATATATATATCCTTGACATACTCCTTTCCCAATTTGGAACCAGTCTATTGTTCCATGTCTGATTCTAACTGTTGCTTCTTGACCTGCATATAGGTTTCTCAAGGGGCAGGTAAGATGGTCTGGTTCTCCCATCTCTTTAATAATTTTCCACATTTGTTGTGGTCGACACAGTAAAAGGCTTTAGCTTAGCCAATGAAGCAGAAGTAGATGTTTTTCAGGAATGCACTTGCTTTTTCTATGAACCAATGGAGTTGGCAATTTTTTTGCCTTTTCTGATTCCAGCTTGTATATCTGAAGCTCTTGGTCCATGTACTGCTGAAGCCTCGCTTGAAGGAGTTTGAGCATTACTTTGCTGGCATGTGAAATGAGCTGAATTGTATGATAGTTTCAAAATTCTTTGGGATTGGAATGAAAACTGACCTTTTCCAGTCCTGTGGGCACTGCTGAGTTTTCCAAATTTGCTGGCATATTGACTGAAGCACTTCCACAGGATCATCTTTTAGGATTTAAAATAGCTCAGCTGGAATTACATCACCTCCACTAGGTTTGTTCGTAGTAATGCTTCCTGAGGCCCACTTGACTTCGTGTTCCAGGATGTCTGGCTCTAGGTCAGGGGTCACACCATCCTGGTTATCTGGGTCATGAAGATCTTTTTTATATAGCTCTTCAGTGTATTCTTGCCACCTCTTCTTAGTATCTTCCGCTTCTGTTAGTTCTGTACCATTTCTGTCCTTTATTGTGCCCATCTTTACATGAAATGTTCCCTTGGTATCTCTAATTTTCTTGAAGAGATCTTTAGTCTTTCCCATTCTATTGTTTTCCTCTATTTCTTTGTATTGATCACTTAGGAAGGCTTTCTTGTCTCTCCTTGCTATTCTTTGGGACTCTGCATTCAGATGGGTATATCTTTCCTTTTCTCCATTGACTTAGCTTCTCTTCTTTACACAGCTATTTGTAAGGCCTCCTCAGACCACCAGTTTGCCTTTTTGCATTTCTTTTTCTTGGCGATGGTCTTGATCACCACTTCCTGTACAATGTAACAAACCTCTGTCTGTAGTTCTTCAGACACTTTTTCCATCAGATCTAATCTCTTGAATCTGTTAGTCACTTCCACTGTATCATCGTAAGGGATTTGATTTAGATAATACCTGAATGGCCTAGTGGTTTTACCTACTTTCTTCAATTTAAGTCTGAATTTTGCAATAAGGAGTTCATAATCTGAGCTACTGTCAGACTGGGAACTAATTGTTTACCATCATATGGAAAACCAGTTAAGCATGTTATGTTTGCAGGTAAGGAAGAAATATGGGTTGCTGTTCATTTAGCACCCACGGAAGAGGTTGGAGAAAAGGGAGTAGGTATGCCAGAAATGATTCATTAGGTAGATAGAGAAGGTTAGAGATCAGATTACTAAAAAGATCATTGTTTTACAACTGATTTGAAAATTCAGCTTTCATGTAAAATAAACATACCAAAGTCTCTATTTGAATTCTCAGATATATCAGATAGATCTATTTTCTCTGATAGAAGATAATCTTATACTACTGCAATTGAATACAAGAAGATCCCATGTAAACTTCTCAACCTATCTTAGTCTGATGTATTTAAGATGAACTTTATGTTTAGCTTATCAATTTTTCATTGGCTATTCTAAGATACTTGAAGAATTTTAAAACTATGAAAACTCTTGGTCTAAAATAGCGAGTGAAAAATAGTTAAAATACTGTCTTCATCTATTTAGCATGTATTTAGAGACATGTACAGAAAAATAGTTGTGAAAAGTGTTCATATCACAGGCTGTATTCAGTTTTTACTACTTAGGGTTCTTTTTTTAAATGTTCATCCTTGTACTTTGAGTCTTTAACAATAAAAATGGTAGATGATTTTAAGCTTAACATTTTTTAAAGCAAACATTATAAAGCAGGGAACATGATCTAGTATATGCAGAATTATTGTATATTCACTCCTCCAGTAACTCATCAATCTTACCTTGAGCAGTGACCATAATATTGTGTCTTGTGTTCAAGTGTTGGGATTCCAGAGATGAATGAAATATGCTTGTCCTTGTTGTATATTGTATATTGGGGAAGACGAATAGGTACATGAAAATTTCTAATACAAGATGGCAATTGCTTTAATATAAGTATCTGTAGGAGCACAGGAGCAATGGATTCTGCTGGCATTGGTGGCAGAGAGGCTTCAGAGCAGAAGCATCATTTGAGTTTAGCCTTAAAGAATGAGGATACTTTCATCACTCAGCTGCTCTAGGCGTGGAAGGGAAAGCAATTGCTTCAAAGGAGAAGGAAACATCTAGTCCTATTTCATTATCTGGAGAAGCCACTAAAGAGCTTCTTACTTGTAGTCTTAAATGATGCTAATGTGGAAAGATGGGCAAATATCAGAGACCAAAACGAGAAAGTAAAAGGATCGAGGGAACAAGGGACTTTGGAAGAGTCCTGATCAGGAAGTAGTAAAATGAGAACCTGGTTTGAAAAATGCAAGCAGATATTGCTGAGGAAAGAACAACTCAAAGCTTCATTTAATGGAAGAAAGAATATGTGAAAGCAGTGTGACTAAGCTCAGCATGTTATATTTGCAGGTAAGGAAGAAATATGGGTTGGTGTTCATTTAGGACCCATGGAAGAGGTTGGAGCAAAGGGGGTAGGTATTCCAGCAATGATTCATTAGGTATAAAGAGAAAGTTAGAGATCAGATACTACTACTACTAATTAAATAAATTAATCATAAGCCATAGGCAGACACTTATTATCTAAAGGTACCAGAATGCCTAACCACTGAGAGAAGGCACCTCCAAGTACTGCGTCTTCCAGGAAAAAACAAGGGCTCATTACTTATGGCTTAACAGCAGCTGACAAAGGACATCCTAAGTTTGTGTTGGTGGTAGGGTAGAAAGAAGCAAGAAGTATGTATGTACATATTTATATTATCGATAAAAGGAGAAGCCATTTATTCCTGTGCATATTATTGTTCTAATATAATATCAGGTGTTTTACATAAATTGTTTCATTCAATCCAAGAATGACTCTAAGATATAGATACATGCTATCATCATTCCCATTTTACAGATGAGAAAACTAAGTGCTAATGAAGTTAAGACACTTACTCAAGGTCAAATAGCTTTTAGGTGGTGAAGCTATAAATTGAGATTGGACTTGAAATCCTGTGGTCCCAACTGCTCAACTAGATGCTGTTATATGCCCTCTGCTACAATCCTAGTCTCAGCCATCATCACATCATACTTGTGTAGTGCCAAGAGCCTGAGAGTCCTCTGTTCCTACAGAGTTCACAGCATTCAGTGAACTTTCTGAAACATAAATCAGACTGCATCACTTTCTTTATCAAGCCATCTAGCAGCCCTCCACTGCACAGAAGATAAAAATCCAGGTTCTTACAAGACCTCGTCTCTGCCTCTCCAGTGTCAGTCTTCTCTCTCTGCTCTGTTCCTCTGTGACTGTACTGCAGCTACATCAACCTTTGGCAGTTCCTCAGCACACTGTTCTTGTTCTTGTATCATTACATGGCTACTTGCTATTCTACCTAAAATGCTCTTCTTCCAAATCTTCACACAACTGACTGTATCTCATTCTTCAAATTTTGTTTCAGATATCAACTCCTCAGAGAAGGTTTGCCCAAACCCTTTAGCCAAAGCAGCTCTTTTCTGCCCGACACCAATACCGTAAACCACCCCTTTGCCCATGAAAATAGAAATTACTTGATGACAGGAACTATTGACTTTATGTCCTTCACTGTAAGTCCAGAACCAAGAACAATATCTGACACTTCCTAGGCACTCAAGACATATTTGTTTCCTGAAATACTGGTATCTTTCTTAAAGTGTCATACTTCTATGTATATATATGTATATATATATTTGCACACACACATACACACACACACATATATATATATATATATATATATATATGCTTTTGTGAAATATGGGAGCTTGATGTCATCTCATAGAAGTGAAATGTACACCCCCATCACAAATTTCATCTCAATGTCAAGACTAATGATGCCACACATACACCAAGAAAATATGAAAATGACTGTTACTCACATAATGAGTTATGCATCAAAAATAGAGTTAGGCCAAAACAAAAAAGAGAAATAATAGTAGCTGTGAGCTGATGGATAATTAGATGATTGTGATTTTTTTCATTCTATAGATGTAGGTGTGGATATAAACAATCAAAAGATGAAGTTCTGTACCTTAAACATATACAATTTTAATTTGTCCATTATAACAATAAAATTGCATAAACAATGGAATCAATCTCTATTGCAATTTGCCCATGATGTTTGTTAATAGTTAATTCAATTTAGACTTATTTATGGAAAACATTTTGGCAACTACAGCAAGAGACCAGTAAAGCAGGTTTGTGTCGCATTGAATATCTTGTTCAAGAGTTACTATTGTGTATTCTGAAGAGCAAAATGAGTGCCTAGGTTTTGTTCAATGTGTAGAACTCCAAAGAGGATAAGGAGTGCCATAGTGAGACATTGTATTATGACTTTAATATGTGTAGAAAATATGTGACCTTGATTTATATTTTGGGTATAATCTCTCAGGATGCAAGAGATTCCGTGAGTTCTTTACCCTAAGAGAGACAACCTCGGATAGGAATTGTTTGACTTGGTCAGAACAGACGGTCAGCCCATTGGCAGTGGCCCAGAGATCTATAAAGGTGAAAGGATGAGGCCAGCTGTTGGCCCAGATATTGTGTGCTAAGACAGCTACCTGAAATTTGGCCATTTGAGCTACCTTTGGGTCCTGTCCTTTATCAGGAACATTCTGATGAGATGAAAAGTAGCAACTCTCAAGCAAGCTCCATCGAGTGTGATAGTGATGATAGCATTGATTAAGTGAATGAACTCCCTTTGGTTTTTACTGTGTTGATCCTAATAGGCTCTGGGTGTGTCCAGGAGTTCTAACAGATGAACTCTTGTAGCAGTGTGGCATCTGATAGGGGGCTGAGCACAGGGGAAGTTACCCTCTCCTGAAGATAGAGTATGCAGAGGGCCCAGGTTCAGCTCCATCCTGTAGCAAGGAGGCCTCACTGGCTATGCTGAGCTTGCAGAGTGCTACTTCATAATCGAAGGCCAAATGGGCAGCTGGATATGGAGGGTCATAGGTTTGAAAGGTTGTTGTTGAATTATGACGCTGGGATTCTTGGCCCCCGGAGGAGAAGAATTCAATCCGGGGCCAAAGATGAGGTTTGATCGCTCAGAGCTTTTGTGTAATAAAGTTTTATTAAAGTATAAAGGACATAGAGAAAGCTTCTGACATAGGCATCAGAAGGGGGCAGAAAGAGTACCCCCCTGCTAGTCTTTAGCTGGATGTTATATAGTCACCAGCAGTCTGTTAATGAAAGAAAGGAATGTCTTAAAACTCAGAATGGCACCAGGCCCCTCACCCATAAGATGCATTTTGGGATAATCTCGGCTCCAAATGGTTTATTTTGGGCCATAAAATGATTAACTTGAATCTTGAAGAAGGGCAGATCACCGTACAAATAGTTTCATTTACATAGATTAGAGGAACAATATCAGAGTATAACATACTGGTTTATCAAGTAGGTACTGAGCCCAAAAGGCAGAACCAACTTGAAGACAGAGTTTGGGGTAAAGGCATAGTATATTAGCATAGCTTAAGATAAACATTTCCATAAGAAAAAAGGCATTGGTTAACTTCAGGTGAAACCAGGTATCATTATGATAACATAGATTTTTAAGAGAAACCTCCTTTTAAATTTGTATAGAGAAGGAAAAAAATATCCCTAGTTTGTTTCCTCCTGCCCCTTAAGAGAGATAAAATGTCTGACACTTGCAGGCTCTTTCCTCCATTTGGAGACCCCTGGCCTTCCTGCCTGTTACCCTCTCAGGTTCAAGACCTGAGATAGTCTATATTTCCAGGCAAGTCCAGCATAGACCCCAAATTGCTATACTATGGTCATACAGCCTTGGGCCAAGGTGGGCAGTTCCTTGTATCAGAAGCCCATGAAACTAACAGCCATTGTTGACAGTACAGGGACTCCAAGGTACATGAGAGAGGGTTGCTAAAGCTTGCAAAGTGAAGGAGTTTCAGCGGACCCTAATAGAAGTACCTGTTGTATGGCAATTCAGGCAGATTCTAGAATCTTTGAAACAGGGACTCTCATTCAAGGCAGGCCTATTTGGAAGTTACTGAGCGAAAAACTGTGTATACGAGGAAATGTTGCCTCCAGAAAGTAAAAATGTCTAAAACATGTTGGGCTTGTTTTAAGTATGGGTATGGGTACTAAGAAGCCTAAAAGCTGTTTCTGGACACTGTGAAGATCGGGGCAGTCCTCCACTTACCAAAGAATTTTCAGGAACTTACCTGAAGTGGTGGGATTGTGTAGCATGTGTGTCATAGGAATCTGCTCAAAGGAGGATGTCATCAGTGTGAGGTCCTAATTGTGTACCTGGAAAAAGCTAGAGCTGGTGAAAATATTCCCTTCAAAGACTGTGTGAGATGGCAGGTGTGGACACTGGCCGCATTGAGTAGACAGGTGAGGGTGTATCATTTCCCCTTGAAGCTGAAGGTTAAGTGGAGCTGAGAGGTTGTTGAAATAGGCGGTGAAAACAGCATGCTAGCCAAATGTTTTGCTATGACTGAAAAGTATTTACCAGGTATTCGTTGGAAGTAGTATTATCAACAAAATACATGGAGCCCTAGTGAGTGGGGCCATGACACCAAGGGTGCAAGTTCACACCGAGGCCCTGTTCTTGTTTTACAGCTTTAAGATCAGGTAAAATTTGTTAAGTGCAGCAGAAGTTGGGATAATCACACCTTGCTAAGTAGGTTTCCTATAATGGGTTTCAATCTGTGAAGACCCTGCTTTCATTGAGACTGAATCTTTTTAAAAACAACTGAGGTGAAAAGTATGATCGCAGCTAAGGGAAAAGGTCCATTAGGGTCTCATATTATAGGGGCAAGGACTTGATTTGATTACTCATTGAGTTAGATTATCCACGTGCACTAGAGGCTATTTGGGGTAATGGACGTTTTGGCTATGGGAAATGTAGGCAAGGCAATAATTCCAGTGGTTAAGGTTAGGTATATCTGTTTCTATTTCATGTTTCTTTATTCCCTGGCTCTTTTTATCAGCTTGCCCAAATGTGGGCCAGAAGAGGAACAGAAAGTGATGAGAGGTAAAAACTCAATTGTCAAACATCTAAAGTGGAATCTGATTATTACACAGAGCCACCACCCCTACATCACCCTTCTCCCCAGATGGGACCTCTGAAACACACAGAAACACCAAGTCCTTTTCCTTCTCACCGGTGGGATGAAGTGTGATTTCTTCAGGAAGAAATCCTCAGTGCTCAGGAATCTTCAGTCTGCAGTTCCGTCTTCACCCAGTCCTCACTCCCAGTGTCTGAGTCAGTATGGACTTGCTGGTCTGGGCCCTAAACTGAAAGGATCCCACCCCCCTCCCTCTCACACACCGGACCCTTCCATTCCTTTCTTGCCCATCATCAAAAACCAGATACACACCTATCTTTTTCCTGCTTGTCTATACTTTAATCATCAACATCTGCGTACTTTGGTCTGTCCAGAGGGGACCATCGTTGTATGTTTGATCCCTGCACAAACGACTGTTCTGCCAGTGCTTTTCCTCGAGTTACAGTAGATGCCTCAGCATCTTGGGCTCCAGGTGGGCACAGGGGCTTACTTGGAGAATTGTTGGGAGAAGTGTTGTAAGAACTGTTGTTGGGAGAAATGTTGGAAGAATCTCTGGGGTTTCTTCTTCTACCATTGGCTGCTTTTTATTCTTTTTTATTCTGTGGGTGGTGGTAGAAGACTAGTATTGTCGACTTTTTCCCTTTCTTATTCCTGTCCTGATTCTGCTGAAGGGTTGATTCTACCTTCCTCATGAGCTTTCATATCTGGTAAGAAAACAAAGTCATCCAGAAAGACATTAATGAAGGAGGACTTTGAGAGAACAGTTGTGCCTTGAGGAGGGGTTTGTGCCAGGCAAGGGCAGGGTGCGTCTTGGGTGGGGGATGAAGGGAAAGAACATGAGTAGGATAATCTGACCTTCTCACTGTCCAAGCCATTGGACTGATCAGAATTCTTTCTCTTCCTTCCTTTAGCACTTGAAGCTTGTTCCTCCAAATTGACACTGCGTGTCTCAATCTCTGACTCTTCCTCTTTCACTTCCTCAATTAGGTCTCCCATGTTGTAGCAACAGTGGCCTACGCCAAGGCAGCCTGGTGTCTCTATATATACCTTCCCAAGACAATGAAGAGCCACAGCTTTCATTGGTCAGCAAGAAATTTCTCCTGCCAATTGTAACCCTGTCATGGCTTCACATCACAGGGCACCACCTTTGAACATCCATGGGGGAGAGGCAGGGTGCAGAGGAGTCTAGGTGCTCTGGTTTGAGAAAGAGAGTGCTTCCTCAATAACCATTAGAGCCTTCCCAATTTGACTTTCCACATTTCCTCATCTTGTCCAGTTCAGTTCTTGTGGTGCACAAGTTAGGGAGCCACTGTTCCCTCCAAACCATTATGATCATTATGTAGTGTCCTTCCTTGTCCCTTGTAGTACTCTTAATTTAAGGTCTATTTTGTCTGATATCAGGATTGCTACTCCAGCTTTATTCTGCTTCCCATTTTCATGGAATATTTTTTTTTCCATTGTCTCACTTTAAGTCTATATGTATCTTTAGGTCTGAAGTGGGTTTCTTGTAGACTGCATATATATGGGTCTTGTTTTTGTATCCATTCAGCCAATCTGTCTTTTGGTCCGAGCATTTAATCTGTTTATATTTAAAGTAATCATTGATATATATGTTCCTATTGCCGTTTTCTTAACTGTTTGGAGTTGATTTTGTAGATCTTTTTCTTCTCTTGTATTTCTTGACTATATATGCTCCTTTTAACATTTGTTGTAAAACTGGTTTGGTGGTACTGAATTCTCTTAACTTTTGCTTATCTGAAAAGCTTTTTATTTCTCCATCAATTTTGAATGAGATCCTTGCTGGGTTCAATAATCTTGGTCGTAGATTTTTCCCTTTCAGCACTTGAAATATATCATGCCACTCCCTTCTGGCCTGCAGAGTTTCTGCTGAAAGATCAGCTGTTAAGCATATGGGGTCTCCCTCGTATGTTACTTGTTGCTTTTCCCTTGCTACTTTTAATATTCTTTCTTTGTGTTTAGTCTTTGTTAGTTTGATTAGTACATGTCTTAGCGTGTTTCTCCTTTGGTTTATCCTGTATGGGAGTCTTTGTACGTTTTGAATTTGATTGACTATTTCCTTTCCCATGTTGGGAAAATTTTCAACTGTAATCTCTTCAAAAATATTCTCATACCCTTTCTTTTTCTCTTCTTCTTCTGGGACCCCTATAATTTCAATATTGGTGTGTTTGATATTGTCCCAGAGGTCTCTGAGATTATCCTCAGTTCTTTTCATTCTTTTTACTTTATTCTTCTCTTTAGAAGTTATTTCTACCATTTTATCTTCCAGCTCACTGATCTGTTCTTCTGCTTCACATATTCTGCTATTGGTTAATTCTAGAGTATTTTTAATTTCAGTATTTGTGTTGTTTGTCTCTGTATGTTTATTCTTTAATTGTTCTAGGTCTTTGTTAATTGATTGTTGCATTTTCTTCATTTTGTTTTCAAGGTTTTTGATCATCTTTACTATCATTATTATGAATTCTTTTTCAGATAGTTAGCCTATTTGCTTTTCATTTATTTGGACTTCTGTGTTTCTAGTTTGTTTCTTCATTTGTGTAGTATTTCTCTGCCTTTTAATTATTTTTTAAACATGTATACTATCATGTAAGAAACGAATCTCCAGTCTATGTTCAATACAGGATACAGGATGCTTGGGGCTGGTGCTCGGGGATGATCCAGAGAGATGATATGGGGTGGGAGGTGGGAGTGGGGTTCAGGATTGGGAACTCATGTACACCTGTGGCGGATTCATGTCAATGTATGGCAAAACCAATACAGTATTGTAAAGTAAAATAAAGTAAAAGTAAAAATTAAAAAAAAATTTATTGTGTTTGAGGTCTCCTTTTCCCAGTTTTCAAGGTTGAATTCTTTGTTCCTTTCGGTTGCTGCCCTCCTAAGGTTGGTCTAGTGGTTTGTGTAAGCTTTGTATAGGGTGAGATTTGTGCTGAGTTTTGTTTGTTTGTTTTTCTTCTGATTGCAAGGCTGAATAACGTTGTACTCCTGTCTGGTGATGACTGTGTTTGTATTTTTTTGTTTGGTTGTTGTTTAGGTGAGGCATCCTGCACAGGTTGCTCTTGATGGTTGGGTGATGCCGGGTCTTGTATTCAAGTGGTTTCCTTTCTGGAAATTCTCACTATTTTATACTCCCTAGGGATGGAGGAGCCTGGTCACCTGCCATCCATGGGGTCGCTAGGAGTCGGACATGACTGAGCGACTTCACTTTCACTTTTCACTTTGATGCACTGGAGAAGGAACTGGCAACCCACTCCAGTGTTCTTGCCTGGAGAATCCCAGGGACGGGGGAGCCTGGTGGGCTGCCGTCTATGGGGTCACACAGAGTCAGACATGACTGAAGTGACTTAGCAGTAGCAGCAGCAGGATTAGTTGTCTGGTCATCTACGGTCTTGGAATCAGTGCTTCCACTCCAAAGGCTCAGGGCTTAATCTCTTGTCAGAAATGAAGATTCCACAAGTGGTTTGTTATGGCATTAGGTGAGATTAAAACAAATACCCAAAAATAAGCAACCAAAGATGAGCCCCAGAGAAATGGAAGTTACAAAATCAGGCAATTAATAACTAAAATAATGAAATACACCCATATACATATATACCCATAAGCAACATCAGAACAGTTGAACAAAAATAAAGTACAGTAGTTTGACCAGGCGAACAAAGGAAATCAAAAATTTTATTTACCAGTTAAGAACAAAGCTAACTAAAGCACAAACTAGAAAACAAAACTAAAGCAGTTGCCAAGTGGGGAATAAAACAATGGAAACAAAACCACAAAAATTTATTGAGAGGAAAAGAAAGAAAGAATAGACATGCAAAGTTCAATAGAGGTAGATGAAGAAGGTTTATATACTGCAAAGGTTAAATGGAAGGGGCAAAGAACTGTAGGAAAGGGAAATGAAGGGATGGATAGATACAATATGATAGGTTTAAAAAAGTTAAAAATTAAAAACAAAGAGAAAAGAAAAAAAAAAAGCTTCACAGAACTGTAAATTCCAACGGAGAGGCAGAGGTTTATAACAACAATAAAAAGTGTGACTGAATATGCACATAAACACTCATAAGCAAAATCAAAACAGTCCAACAAAAGTAAAGTACAATAGATTGACCCAAAGGAAACCAAAAGTTATATCTCTCAGTTAGGAACAAAACTAACTAAAGCACAAACTGGAAAACAAAACTGAAGCAAGGTGCCAAGTGGGGAATAAAGCAATGAAAATAAAGTGAACAAATATGATGAGAGGAAAGGAAAGAAAGAAAAGAAAGAAAGAATAGATATGCAAAATTAAATAGAGGTAGATGAAGAAGATTTATAGACACTAAAGATTAACTCCTAGGGGAAAAGTACAGTAGGAAAAGCACACAAAGGAATAAATGTAGAAAAAATAATGATAGGTTTAAAAAAATTAAAAATAAGAGAAAGAGAAAAGATGAAAAAAGGGAAGAAGAAAGAAAGGAAAAAGAAAACGCCACAGAACTGCAAAAGCCCAGCCTAGAGGCAGAGGTTTATAACAATAAAAAATGTGACTGAAAAAAATAAAACTCAAAAGCTTAATTAGATTTCATAGTGCCAATAAAATCAACATCTACAACAGAGGGGGAAATAAAAATTGGAAAAAAAAAGAAAAAAATCCCAAAGAATCTATGCTGCTGCTGCTAAGTCGCTTCAGTCGTGTCCAACTCTGTGCGACCCCATAGACGGCAGCCCACAAGGCTCCCTCGTCCCTGGGATTCTCCAGGCAAGAACACTGGCAAGTCAAAACATAAGAATAAGAAATAGCTTTCTTGAGTCACTGCTGTTAGAGTTTTCCTTTGTTGGGAGTCATAATCCACCTTACCTTCCTAAGATGCCCTCCAACATGGTGCTGGTCTCTGGACCTGTTGTGGGGGCAGCTCAGATTCCAACCTGGTCCTACTCCTGTGTATTCTGGCCTCCAATGTCCACAGCAATCAGAACTAGTGCGTTTTCTTTTGTGGGAGCTCTCACTGTCCTTTTATATATTCCATAGACACAGAGTCTGCCTAGTTGATTGTGTCGATTTAATCTTCAGCTTGTACAGCTGGTGGGAAGGTTTTGAGTCTTCTTCCTGTGCCACACTGCCCCTGGGTTTCAATTGTGGTTTTATTTCAACCTCTGTACGTGGGTCGTCCCCTGGGGTTTGCTCCTGAGTCTGCCCTGGAGGACTTGGGTTTTCCCCAGTGAGGGCCAGGTACGGAGGTGGTACAGTTGCTTGGATCACAGGGGTTCTGGCAGCACCAGGTACTCAGGGGAGTTGGCAGCTAGGGCAGCAGAAATCTAGTGCTCCAGAAGAGTATGGCAACCAGTATTGGCCAATACGCTCTAGGATTCTTGTGTGAAGAACCCCGCTGACAGAGAAGCCTGCAGGCCACAGTCCACAGGGTCGCAGAGTTGGACACAACCGAAGTGACCCTGCTTGCGTAGACGCAAGACTTTCTGGCCTGTGCCCCAGGGAGGGTTGAGCATGAAAGTGGTGCAGCTGCTTGGCATGTGAGGACCCTGGCAGTTCCAAGCATGTAGGGACACAGACTGCCCCCACCACAAGAGTTATGGCCCTTTTGGAGTCTTCTTTGAAGCCTCTTGTGGTTAGTGATCGGAAGGCCTCTTTGGCCAGTCTTTCTCCATAGCTCTGCCAGTTCAGGCAATAGAGGGCTCCGTTACCTGGAGTCCTTCTCTGTTGTTTGGCACATAGAGGGGACCCCTGGCTGGGGTCCTACTCTGTAGATCAACACATCAGGCACTTAAAGGGGCACCCTGGGTGGGGTCCTACTGTCTCTTTCAGTGAGTCAGGCATTTGATGGGCCAGCCTCTCTTGTTCAGCTGCTGATGCTGGTATCTGGGGGAGAGGCTATGGTGATGGCTCCACCACCTACGCGTGACTCAGCAGTATTGTCTTGCTTCCATGGCTGCCCGCACATCTCCATAGGCATTTCCCACCACGATCTCCCACCTCACATCACCTTGATCTGTCTCTCCACAGTCAACAGCAGCCCTCGCGCTGGGATTGCTCCACAGTCTCCAAACTCCAGCTCTCAGGTGCTGTGCCTTCCAGGGCACCTACATCCCTATCTGGGGTATGTATGGCTGCAGCAAGGACTGTTCTCATTCCATTTAGGCTGCCAAAGACCAACCGTTTCACTCTCAGCCTTACATCTTTCTCCTCTAACTCAGACAGTTGCTGTGATGTGGGGATTGGACCTCTGCTTCAGTTCCCCCACACGCCGATGGCAGGTCCAGTCCTACTGACAGAAGTTCCTCTCTAGATCCCAGAGGATCAAGGTCATTTGTATTTAACAGGCACAGGTGGAAGCAGCAGGAGCATTTTGTAAAGTACTTATGAATCCACCTGCAACTGCCGCAGATGCAGGAGACGCAGGTTGGATTTCGTAGAGGGGGCAGTGGCAACCCACTCCAGTATTCTTGCCTGGGAAATCCTATGGAGAGAGGACCATGGCTGGCTACAGTTCATGGGGTCTCAAGGAATCAGACATGACTGACCACAACACATAAACACACACACGCATTTACTTTCAGAGGTATGACTTCAGCAGCCCACACAGTAACTGATCTCCACCATATGAGTGACTGCCCCCGTCTATTGAATAGACTATCATTTTTCTCCTGAGTTCTTTAGAGAAAGGGGGCCAACACATGGTGGAGACACAACCAGTGTTCAAATGATAAGGCTTGTTTCTTTGAGGTTAGTATCAGTCACGGATTAGTTTGGAATCCGTACACATGATTCAACCTGAGACTCACACATAAGTCCAGGTTGAGACAGAGAATTCAGAACTGCTTTAAGGAGGGTCCCAATGTAATAATCCTTTCACTATATGCCAGCTGTCTAAACTGATTTACGTGGGTCAAAGCTTTAGCAGGAGCTCACAAATGCAAGGAGCTCACAAAGAAGCCAGGTGAAAACACAAGCTAGCCAGACGGCAGTAGCTCACAGTGCATGTTCTGCAGCTACAGCAGAGCCAGTTCGAAAGCCAAAGAAGAGAGAAGAGACCCCAGGCAGTAAGGGATAGCATCTCAGCATCCTGCTCTTGGGGCCAGTTGCTGCCATCACTCCACAGAGAGAGGATGGATCCCTCAATGGCAGTTCGCTTTGGATATGGAAACCAACTGATAACACATACTCCCAGAGAGTATGAAAACATTCATCACTCACATAATGAGTTTTTCTGGGGAGAGCAGAGCAAGCTCTCAAGATGGTTGAAGTATAGCTGAACAGAGCAGAGGAAAGAGACTGGCTTGGGCTTGTGGTGGTAAAAGGGGATAAAGCTGGAGAGTTCTGCATATAGGTCAGGGCTTGGATCATCTGAACTTCCTTTTGGCCCAGAGAGAGTACCTGGACTTTCTTATCAGATGTAGGTAAGTAGGGGAAGAGATGTGGTCGGGGTCTTTTATAGAAACGTGTAATGCAAATGCAAGGTGGTTCACACAGTTGTGAACTCTCACAACCATTATAACCCAGCTTCTTATATTGTTTTCAGTTAAACTGCTTGTCACTAGATTTGTTGTTCAGTCGCTCATTCATGTCCAATTCTGCAACCCCATGGACTGCAGCACACCAGCCTTGCCTGTCCTTCACCATCTCCTGGAGCTTGCTCAAACTCATGTCCTTTGAGTCAGTGATGCCATCCAACCATCTCAACCCCTGTCGTCTCCGTCTCCTGCCTTCGATCTTTCTCAGCATCAGGGTCTTTTCCAGTGAGTTGGTTCTTTGCCTCAGGTGGCCAATGTAATGGAGCTTCGTCTTCAGCATCAGTCCTTCCAATGAATATTCAGGACTGATTTCCTTTAGGATTGGCTGGTTTGATCTCCTTGCAGTCCATGGGATTCTCAGGAGGCTTCTCCAACACCACAGTTTAAAAGCCTCAATTCTTCAGCGCTCAGCCTTCTTCACAGTCCAACTCTCACATCTATCCATGACTCCTGTAAAAATCACAGCTTTGATTAAACTCAGCTTTGTCACCAAAGTAATGTCTCATTTCATGTGCAGTCTAGGTTGGTCATAGGTTTTCTTCCAAGGAGGAAGCGTCTTTTAATTTCATGAATGCAGCCACCATCTGCAATGATTTTGGAGCCCAAGAAAATAAAGTCTCTCACTGTTTCCATTGTTTTCCCACCTATTTGCTATGCAGTAATGGGACTGGATCCTATGTTCTTTTGTTTTATGAATGTTGAGCTTTAAGCCTACTTTTTCACTCTCCTCTTTCCATTCCATCAAGAGGCTTTTTACTTCCTCTTCACTTTCTGCCATAAGGGTGGTGTCATCTGCATATTTGAGGTTATTGATATCTCTCCTGACAATGTTGATTCCAGCTTGTGACCATAATATTGTTTCTCATGTGTTCAGGTTTGGGATTCCAGAGATGAATGAAATATGCTTGTCCTTGTATCATGTATATTGGGGAAGACAAATAGGTACCTAAAAATTTCTAAGAGAAATTGGCAATTGCTTTTATATAAGTATCTGTAGGAGCAGAGGAGCAAAGGACTCCGCTGGCATTGACGGCAGAGAGGATTCAGAGCAGAAGCACCATTTGAGTTTAGCTGTAAAGAATGAGGACACTTTCATCACTCGGCTGTTCTAGGTGTGGAAGGGAAAACAATTGCTTCAAAGAGAAAGGAAACTTCTAGTCTGATTTCATTATATGGAGAAGCCACTAAACAGCTTCTTACTTGAAGTCTTAAATGATGCTAGTGTGGAAGGATGGGCAAATATCAGAGACCAAAAGGAGAAACTGGAAGCATCAAGGGAACTAGGGACTTTGGAAGAGTCCTGATCAGGAAGTAGTAAAATGAGAACTTGCTTTGAAAAATGCAAGCAGATATTGCTGAAGAAAGAACAACTCAAAGCTGCATTTAACGGAAGGAAGAACTATGAAAGAAGTCTGACTGAGCCCAGCATGTTATATTTGCAGGAAAGGAAGAAATACGGGTTAGTGTTCATTTAGGACCCATGGAAGAGGTTGGAGCAAAGGGGGTAGCTATTCCAGAAATGATTCATTAAGTAGAAGGGAAGGTTAGAAATCAGATACTATTGCTACTTATTGAATAAATTAATCATAAGCCATTGACAGACACTTATTATCTAAAGGTACCAGAATGCCTAACCACTGAGAGAAGGTGCCCCCAAGTACTGTGTCTTCAAGGGAATAAACAAGGGCTCATTACTTATGGCTTAACAGCAGCTGAAAGAGGACATCCCCAGTTTGTGGGGATGCATAGGGGAGATAGAAGCAAGAAATATGTATCTTATTGATAAAAATAGAAGCTACTTAATTCTATGCTTCAGTCACTTCAGTTGTTCAGTTGTGTCTGACTCTTTGTGACCCCATGAACCGTAGCACGCCAGGCCTCCCTGTCCATCACCAACTCCCGGAGTTTACCCAAACTCTATTGAGTCGGTGATACCATCCAACCATCATTGTCCCCTTCTCCTCCTGCCCTCAATCTTTCCCAGCATCAGGGTCTTTTCAAATGAGTCAGCTCTTCACATCAGGTGGCCAAGGTATTGACTTTCAGCTTCAACATCAGCCATTAAATGAACAACCAGGCCTGATCTCCTCTAGGATGGACTGGTTGGACCTTCTTGCAACCAAGGGACTCTCAAGAGTCTTCTCCAACACCATGGTTCAAAAGCATCGATTCTTTGGCGCTCAGCTTTCTTTATAGTGGAACTCTCACATCCATACATGAACACTGGAAAAACCATAGCCTTGACTAGATGGACCCTTATGGACAAAGTCATGTGTTTGCTTTTTAATATGCTGTCTAGGTTGGTCATAACTTTCCTTCCAAGGAGTAAGTATCTTTTAATTTCATGGCCATAGTCACCATTTGCAGTGATTTTGGAGCCCCTAAAAGTAAAGTTAGCCACTGTTCCACTGTTTCCCCATCTATTTGCCATAAAGTGATGGGACCGGATGCCATGATCTTAGTTTTCTGAATATTGAGCTTTAAACCAAAATTTTCACTCTCTTTTTCACTTTCATCAAGAGGCTCTTTAGTTCTTCTTCACTTTCTGCCATAAGGGTGCATCTATGCTTATCATTGTTCTGATATGGTATCAGATGTTTTACATAAACTGTTCCATTCAATCCCAGAATGACTCTAAGATATAGATACATGCTATCATCGTTCCCATTTTACAGATGAGAAAACTATGTCGTAACAAAGTTAGGAAACCTACTCAAGGTCAAATAACTTTCAGGTGGTGAAGCTATAATTTGAGATTGGACTTGAAATCCTGTGGTCCCAACTGCTCAACCAGATACTGTTATATGCCCTCTGCTACAATCCTAGTCTCAGCCATCATCACATCATACTTGTGTAGTGCCGAAAGCCTGAGAGTCCTCTGTTCCTACAGAGTTCACAGCATTCAGTGAACTTTCTGAAACATAAATCAGACTGCATCACTTTCTTTATCAAGCCATCTAGCAGCCCTCCACTGCACAGAAGATAAAAATCCAGGTTCTTACAAGACCTCATCTCTGCCTCTCCAGTGTCAGTCTTCTCTCTCTGCTCTGTTCCTCTGTGACTGTACTGCAGCTACATCAACCTTTGGCAGTTCCTCAGCACACTGTTCTTATTCTTGCTTCATGATGTGGCAACTTGCCTAAAATGCTCTTCTTCCAAATCTTCACACAACTGATTGTATCTCATTCTTCAAATCTTGTTTCAGATATGAACTCTTCAGAAGAGGTTTCCCCACACCCTTTAACGAAAGCAACTCTCCTCTGCCCCACACCAATACCATGAACCACTCCTTTGCCCATGAAAATAGAAATTACTTGATCACAGAAGTATTGACTTTATGTTTTTCACTGTAAGTCAAGAGCCAAGTACGATATCTGACACATCCTAGGCACTCAAGACATATTTGTTTCCTGAAATACTGGCATCTTTCTTAAAGTGTCATACTCATATGTGTATAAATATATACACACACACACACACACACTTATGCTTTTGTGAAATATGGGAGCTTGATGTCATCTCATAGAAGTGTAATGTACACCACCCTCCCCAATTTTCATCTCAATCTCAAAACTAATGATGCCACACATACACCAAAAAAATATGAAAATGATTGTTACTCACATAATGAGTTAATACATCAAAAATAAACTGCCCAAAAAAGGGAAAAAATAGTAACTGTGCAGTGATGGGTCATTAGGTGATTGTGATTCCTTCACTCTATAAATGTAGGTATGGATGTACATTCAATCCAAACATCAAGTTCTGCACTTTAAACATATGCAATGTTTATTCGTTGATTTAGCTCAATATTATTAATAAACAATGGCATCAAACTCTATTACAATTTACCCATGATATTTGTTTGATAACTAAAGAATTCCATGCTTCGTTGAATTTGTACTTGTTTATGGAAACCACTGTGGCCCCTGCATCGTGAGAGCGGTAAAGGTGGTGAGTGTTCCATTGAATATCTTGTTCAGGAGACAGTATTTTGTGTTCTGAAAAGCAAAGTGAGTCTCTGGGTTTCTCTTCTTGTGTAAAACTCCAACGAGGATGAGGAGTGCCATGGTGAGACATTGTACTGTGGCTTTCATATGTGCAGAAAATGTGTGACCTTGATTTACATTTTGGGTATAATTTATCGGGAGGCAAGAGATTGCGTGGGTTCTTAACCCTAAATGAGACAACCTTGGGGAAGAACTGTTTGACTCGGCCAGAATAGACAGTCAGCGCATTGGCAGTGGCTCAAAGATCTATGAAGCTATGAAGATGAGGCCAGGTGTTGGCCCAGACAGACATTCTGTGCTGAGGTAGATGCCTCCTACTGGCCCTTTGAGCTGACCTGTGGGTCCTGTCCTTTATCAGGAAGATACTGATGAAGAGAGGACAAGTAGCAGCTCTCAAGCAAGCTCCATCCAGTGTGATAGTGGCAGTGGCAGTGGTTCAGTGAACAATCTGCCTTTGGTTTTCACTGTGTGGATGCACAAGGGCTCCCCAGGTGTCCAAGAGTTCTAAGAGATGAACTCTTGTAGCAGTGTGGCATCTAACAAGGGACGGAGCACAGGGGAAGGTACCCTCTCCTGAAGATAGGGTATGTAGAGGGCCCAGTTTCAGCTGATCCTGTAGCAAGGAGGCCTCCCTAGCTATGCTGAGCTTGCAGAGTGCTGCTTCTGTAGTCAAAGGCCAAATGGGCAGCTGGATATGGAGGGTCATAGGTTCAAGACCTGAGATAGTCTATATTTCCAGGCCAGTCCAGCATGTACCCACATGTGCTGCACTACGGTCATACAGCCTTGGGCCAAGGTGGGCAGTTCCTTGTATCAGAAGCCCATGAGGCTAACGGCCATCATTGATGGTACAGAAACTCCAAGATCCATGAGAGAGAGTTGTTCAAGCTTGCACAGTGACAGAGTCTCAGGGGGTGCTAATAGGAGTGCCCGTTCTATGGCAGTTTAGGCAGATTCTAGAAACTTTTGACACGGGGCGTCTCATTCAAGGCAAGCCTTTTTGCAAGTTACCGACCCAAAATACTGTGTATATGAGGAAACGGTTCCTCCAGAATCTGTAAATGTCTAAAACATGTTGGGCTTGTTTTAACACTATGGGTAGTAAGAAGCCTAAAAGCTATTTCTCAACACTGTGAAGAATGGAGGAGTCCAGCACGCACCAAAGCGTTTTCAGCATCTTAACTGAAGTGGGGGGACTGTGTAGTGTGTGTGTCATAGGAATTTCCTCAAAGGAGGATGTCATCTGTGTGAGGTCCTAATTGTGTACCGACAAAACCCAGAGCTGGTGAAAATGTTGCCTTCAGAGATTATGTGAGATGGCAAGAGTGGACACTGGCCCCATTGAGTAGACAGGTAAAGGTGTATCATTTCCATTTGAAGGTGAAGGTTAAGTGGAGCTGAGAGGTTGTTGAACTAGGCAGTGGAAACAGCATGCTAGCCAAATGTTTTGCTATGACTAAAAGTATTTACCAGTTATTCAGTGGAAGCAGTATTTTCATAATATGGCCATCTAGTGAGTGGGGCCATGACACCAAGGGTACAAGTTCACACGGAGGCCCTGTTCTTGTTTTCACAGCTTTAAGATCAAGTAAAATTTGTCTGTTAAGTGCAGGAGTGGAGATAACCACACTCTCTCTAAATAGGTCTCCTATAATGGGTTTCCAGAGAAGGCGATGGCACCCGCCTCTAGTACTCTTGCCTGGAAAATCCCATGGACGGAGGAGCCTGGTAGGCTGCAGTCCATGGGGTCGCTAAGAGTCAGACATGACTGAGGGACTTCGCTTTCACTTTTCACTTTCCTGCGTTGGAGAAGGAAATGGCAACCCACTCCAGTGTTCTTGCCTGGAGAATCCCAGGGACGGGGGAGCCTGGTGGGTTGCCGTCTATGGGTCGCACAGAGTTGGCCACGACTGAAGCGACTTAGCAGCAGCAGTGGCAGCATAATGGGTTTCAATCTGTGAAGACCCTGCTTTCATTGAGATTGAATCTTTTTAAAAACAACTGAGGTGAAAAGTGTGATTGTAACTAAGGGGAAAGGTCCATCGGGTCTCATATTTTGAAGGCTGACTATAGGGGACAAAGACTTAATTTTAGTGCTCCTTGGGTCAGGGTATCCATGTGCACTAGAGGCTATTTGGGGGTAATGGATGTTTTGGCTATGGGAAATATAGCAAGGCAATGATTCCAATGGTTAACGGTAGGTATATCTGTTTCTATTTCATGTTCCCTTATTCACGTATTCCCCGGCTCTTTTTATCAGCTCGCCCAAATGTGGGCCAGAAGAGGAAGAGAAACTGATGAGAGGTAAAAACTCAATTGTCAAACATCTAAAGTGGAATCTGGTTATTACACAGAGCCACCACCCTACATCACCCCTCTCTCCAGCTGGACCCCCAAAACAAACAGAAATACCACGTCCTTTTCCCTCTCACCAGTGGGATGATGTGTTCAGGAAGAAATCCTCAGTGCTCAGACACCTTCAGTCTGCAGTTCTCCGTCTTCACCCAGCCCTCACTCCCAGTGTCTGCGTCAGTGTGGACTGGCTGGGCTGGGCCCTAAACTGAAAGGACGCCACTCCCCTCCCTTCTCACACACCAGACCCTTCCTTTCTCCCTCTCTCCATCATCAAAACACACACACATCTTTTTCCTGCTTGTTGGTACTTTAATCATCAACATCTGCGTACTTTGGTCTGTCCAGAGGGGACCATCGTTGTATGTTTGATCCCTGCACAAACGACTATTCTGCCTTTGCTTTTCCTGGAGTTACAGTAGATGCCTCAGCATCTTGGGCTCCAGGTGGGCACAGGGGCTTACTTGGAGGATTGTCAGGATAAGTGTTGGAAGAATCCTCTGGAGTTTCTTCATCTGCCGTTGGCCTGTTTTCATTCTTCTTTTTAGTCTGCGGGTGGTAGTAGAAGATTAGTATCGTCGAGGTCTCTTGCATATTCATGTCCGGATTCTCCTGAAGGATTGCTTTTACCTTCCCCATGAGGATTTGTATCTGGTAAAAAAACAAAGTCATCCAGAAAGACATTAGTGAAGGAGGGTGGGAAGGAGAACTTTGAGAGAACGGGTGTGCATTGGGGAGGTGTTTTGTTCCAGGCAAGGGCAGGGTGAGCCACGGGTGGGGGAGGAAGAGGAAGAACATGAGTAGGGTAATCTGACCGTCTCACTGTCCAAGCCATTGGGCTGATCAGAATGATTTCTCTTCCTTTCTGTGGAGCTTGAGGCTTCTTCCTCCAAATCGATGTTATCTATCTCAATTTCCGACTCCGACTCCGACTCCGACTCCAACTCCGACTCCGACTCCGACTCCGACTCCGACTCCACTTTGTCAAGTAGTCCTCCCATGTTGTAGCAACACTTGCCTACACCAAGGCGCCAGGCATCTCTATATATACCTTTCCAGGACAATGAAGAGCCGCAACTGGCAGTTTGATTGGTCAGCAGGAGATTTCTCCAGCCAATGGTAGCCCTGACATTGTTGACATCACAAAGCGCCACTTAGGAAATATCCATGGGGGAGGGGAGGCTGCAAAGGAGTCCAGGTGCTCTGGTTTGAGAAAGGGAGTGCTTCTTCACACCCATTGAAGAGCCTTCCCAATTTGACTTTCCATGTTCCTCATCTTGTGTGGCTCAATTCTTGTGGTGTAGAAGTTAGGGAGCCAGTGTTCCCTCCAAACCATTCCTCATGGCTACCCCATTCAGTGTTTAATTCTGTAGTCTTCTGGATCTCATCACCTAATATTTGGTGTTTTTTTTTTAAACAGTTTACTTTAGAAGTTTTAGATTTGCACAATAATTGTGAAGAGTATTTTCGTATACTCCATAACCAATTCCCTTTATTACCATTGTACATTAGTATTGAACATTTGTTCAACTTAGTGAACCCACACTGAAAGAGTATTATTAACTAACGTCTGGACATTTATCAGATTTCCTTCAGTTCAGTTCAGTTTAGTCACCCAGTTGTGTCCACTCTTGTGACCCCATGAACTGCAGGACTCTAGGCCTCCCTGTCCATCACCAAGTCTGGGAGTTTTCCCAAACCCATATACATTGAGTCGGTGATGCCATCCAACCATCTCACCCACTGTTGTCCCCTTCTCCTCCTGCCCTCAGTCTTTCCCAGCATCAGGGTTCTTTTCAAATGAGTCATCTCTTTGCATCAGGTGTTGAAGTATTGGAGTTTCAGGTTCAACATCAGTCCTTCCAATGAACACCCAGGAGTGATCTCCTTTAGGATGGACTGGTTGGATCTCCTTGCCTTCCAAGGGACTCTCAAGAGTCTTCTCCCAACACCAAAGTTCAAAAGCATCAATTCTTTGGCCCTCAGCTTTTTTATAGTCCAAATCTCAGATCCATACAAGAATACAGGAAAAACAATAGCCTTGACTATGTGGACCTTTTGTCGGCAAAGTAATGTCTGCTTTTTAATATGCTGTGTAGGTTGGTCAGAACTTTCCTTCCAAGGGGTAAGGCGTCTTTTAGTTTCGACTTCTGTCACCATCTGCAGTAATTTTTTAGCCAACAAAGTAAAGTTGCCACTATTTCCATGTTTCCCCATTTATTTTGCCATGAAGGGATGGGAGCAGATGCTATCATCTTAGTTTTTGAATGTTGAGCTTTAAGCCATTTTTCAACTTGGTCCTTTTCCATTTTTTTCAAA